>NC_062531.1:8261715-8274215 GCF_022655615.1 Tachysurus fulvidraco | reverse complement strand
AAACCTGAGGGCCTCACTGTCTATGTCCTATACAGTATGATCTAACTTCCTGCAGACATAGAGCCCTTTAACCCTTAGGAGTCTATGGTCCTGCATGTTGGACCTCTTAGATTTCAAGTAAAGAATAAGAAAAACCTTCCTACTGTATGTAGAGATTTCTTTTACCTACAGTATATAGCTTTTATGAAATATACAAATATCAGGATCCTTATTTAAATATGCTCTATTTTATGGCTAAATATTGGAACTTTTTAATTCTTTAAATTTCTCTACTTTCAGAACACATTTTTATTAAACATTATTCGATTTAAGGTCAAATTATTTAGGTTTCTTTTAAACCCATCCAATTAATGTGGCAGGTCAATGTTTAAGAAATCAATAACAAATATAATACCTTTGTTGTTGGGTTGTGATTGTTATTATATATTGGTCTGGGAAGTCCCATGTTTTCGCATTAATCTTTAAGTTGACATCAAATTGTTGCTTTGACTAACTTGTGTCATAATGTGAGGAAAAATTAACTAGATGACATGACAAAACCTTAATCAGATACTTTCTACCTGCTCTCTTGCTAGTGAATATGGTTCACTTAGCCTTGTTATTTGTCTAACTAGCTATTTCCAGAACTGTAATTTGGTCATATTTGTATGTAATATAATTAAGGCTATTTGATTAAAAAAGCAGAGGATGAATAAATAAATGTATGCAGTATAAGGACCCTGAAGGGCATCCTACAATAGATGAATGCATTTCTTTATTTTTAAATTGCTGTTAAAATGCTATTAAACCACATTCCTAAAAATGATTACAATTACTGTCTATTATATTTTAGATAGTTACAGGACTGCTGGTGATTATGTAGTAAGGAAAACAGGTGTACTGACCAACCAGAACAGAAGCTGCGGTGTGCCGTGGGTCATATGGGCTTTTCCCTTTACCCTCTTCAACAAGAGATTGATCAAATCGAAACACATGATCCTACAGAGAAATAGAAAGAGAAAATATAGAGTGAGAGAGAGATTGGGAAAAGAAAGTGAGATACAGGCTGTTATTTTCTTCAAGTTCAAAACACAGTATTTTCCAATGGAAAATTGGAGTCCTTTTCATTGCTTTAAGGGTCCAACTCCTTGCAGCAAAGTTTTAGACTCCCTCTCAAAAACACACACACACACACACACACACACACACACACACACACACACACACACACACACACACACACACACACACACACACACACACAAACAAGATCTCTCTCTCTCTCTCTCTCTCTCTCTCTCTCTCTCTCTCTCTCACACACACACACACACACACACACACACACACACACACACACACACACACACACACACACACACACACACACACACACACTCATCTTACCTCCACCTTATGTCCAACCTCCACGTAAGCACAGGTCGGATGGAAGGCTCCTGTCCCACAGGCATACAGATGAGTTCGGTTAAAGTGATGTAAAACCTTCACATAATTAACACAGTCCATCTGCAAAACACACACAGAGACATACACAATTCCATCTTGTGCACATGAATTTTCACATTCTTAACACAGACCACAGAAATAAAAGCGTCCATCTGGTATGTCTCACATTAATTTGCTGCCAAGCGCGCGCACACACATGCACACACATTTACTCTATATGCATGCACACATGGTCTCACATGGAGTGTTGAGATCTAGTGCATCAATTTAGCAAGCATCCATGTAAAAATGTGACAATGTGGCTGATCTTTCACATTCACTTTCCTGTAATGTCAATACTATGTACAGTAATGGCTTCTTTGTCATCTTTGCAAAACCACATAATATTCACTATAAAGTGCATACTATGAGCTTCTAGAAAGCTAGAATTATTAAATGTTCAAAGAAAAGTCTACTTAATATTATTAAGTCATTCTTAATAAACCTGACACATAAGCAGTATGAGCATAACACAACATTTCCAGTTAACAAAGTTACTCTGCTGATGCTCAACTTGCTTAAATTTCCAAGCATGCAGCCAGAGGTATCTGAGGAATTGTGCAGGCAGTTATACGCATTTCATGTATTAATTCATTATTTTTTAAATAAAAGCCAGACGTGGAAGTGAAGATTGTAGAAAGGTCAGGGGACAGATGATTATAGCATGATTACTCTGTGCTAAAGTTTTCATATAAATATTATAACTCATTTATTATTTCTAGTAATTGTTGTAGTTATAACATATTTACAAAATATGTAAGAATTCGATATTAATTTTTCAGATTTTGATTTAACATTCAGAAGCTTTTAATCTCAATAATTAATGCATAAAACAAAAACTGTTAACGCTAGTTGTTGCATTTATACTGTACTTACATTTCTAAATAAAGTCTAATGAGTATCTTTGAGAAATACGAATCTTATTTCCCAGCTTGTAAAGGATATCCATTATGTACTTTGGGTCTCTCTCTCTCTCTCTCTCTCTCTCTCTCTCTCTCTCTCTCTCTCTCTCTCTCTCTCACACACACACACACACACACACACACACACACACACACACACACACACACACACACACACACACACACACACACACACACACACACACACACTCACACTAAGCACTTGTGAGAGCACTCACTGGAGCGTGCCATGTTTCCCAGGACTCTCTGAATTGCTACGACAACACAAAGGCATCAACATTGAGATTGCACAGTGGAGAGGGGAAGCAATAGAAGAATATAGGATGGATGGAGTGGGGTTAAGAGAAGAGCAGTGTGGGAGAAATTTAGGAGGGAAGAATGGAGCAAGCACTGTCTCAGAGTTACTCATTAGTTTTACATGCTGCACTAATTCCTCAGTGCTGCAGAAGAGAAGAGAAGAGAAGAATAAGGAATAAATAAGGAATCATAAATTCATCTTCTCTCTCTATTGTTTTTGTAGCTCCTGTCCATTTTGTAATTATACTACCTTTATCTTATCTTTTAGGATCATGGCATCCCTAATTCTTCATTTTCATCCAAAGAACATTACCTCTAGCTAATAACCTGAACCTCCAACATCTGTTTAATTGGGGTCAGGACACACCTTCAGACACGCACTGTAAATCAAGCATCTGTCTTAGTACAATCAACGTCCATCCTGTGCCTCAGGGGAATAGCAGAGACACTGGACTGACCTCAAAATCTACGTCTTTAAAGCAACCGGAAAGAGGATACAGTTAGAAGGAAAGAAAAGGAATCCGTCACTTTTTCCACTAAATTAAAAAAAAGGAAAGAAAGTCTCTTATAGTAAAACAAAAGTGTTTGTATGAGTTTTCATTCTTTGTTTTGTCTCTGTGTCTTGCGATATCTCTCTGTTTGGTTTCTGTTCTATCTCTAATTCGAAAGTTTGCCTTTCCTCAAGGTTCTCATGGATAAAATTAAATGACCTCAAAAAAAAAAAAAAAAAAAAAAAAAAGAATTCTTATGGATAAGATTAAATAAGCTGCTTAAAAATGACATCATGTAGTGTACATTTTAAGCCAGTTCAAGCTGACCTGCTCTGAAAATGACACAATGACCCCCTCAGCCATAAAGAGTCATTTAGTCAAAACATATTTGCTGTTTAGTTTTGCACTGAAGCTACGAGACAAAACAAGCAACAGAAGCTTCTAGGAGGCAGTTAATTATTATGTAAGCTACATTCAGAAAACCTACACTCATACACACTTAAAACCCTTGTGAGTTGTTCAGCATTTCAGTGTCACTTATGTGGTTTCTGACTTATGCTGTATACAGAGCAGTCATAAAAAAGTCATAAAGCTGAATACAGTTAAAGCAGCTAATCTGAAGTTTTATTTTCTTACACATAATATAGTTTAAAGGTTGAATTGTGTCACAGAACTGAACTGGATGATTTAACATGTTGTCATTTTTGTAAGGTTCAACTTATAGAGTTAAGAATGATAGACAGAATCTTACAAAGTCATGCTGTATATTTCATTTTAATTTTAAATCCAAACTTCTGTTCTTAACTCCTATTATATTTTAACTATCTTTAGTTATTGTATAATTATTGTGACATCTGAATTGTACGATACTAAACTGGCAGCTTAGTATAAGTTAATTATATGCAAATCCGCTTAATTAACTTAAATTGCAATGCAAAACTAAAAAGGTAAATGTCAGACATTAAACATGGTGTAAATTTAATTCTTGTTACAACTACCTTTAAAAGTGGTAGTTAAACGTTCAGTAATGGTTTAACACTTCTGACCTTGCTGTCATATATTACACTATTTAGCTCATTACGACTTGACCTGAGAATGACTTGGTGAAATGGAACATAAAGCGTAGCTACTACAGATGCTCACATTTTAAGGCCTCTCACATTTGTAGTATTTGTATGGTTGCCAGTGTTCTTCTATATATTATTTTTGAAAACAGGAGAGTTTCCTGAAGTGAACAAGTTGAGATCCAAGTTCTAGCATTTTATAGTCGGGTTTGTGACAAGTAAGAAGAGTGTATTTAAAGATTACAGTACTACTGTGATGCGGGAACATTATTTCACTAGATTTAACAGAAACACTGATTAATTAAGCTCATGTCCATTTGGCTGCACCATATGTAACAATCCAACAACTTATTTAAATGCTTATAGTCTAGATAGCATGACTGCATTTAAGAACAAAATGCAAATCTAAAAATTTCCATGTCTTTCATGTGAACTACATGTCTAGTCATTTTTCAACAGGTTTTCCCAAATGAATTCAGATACATGATCATTTTATCAGATAAATAAAATTTCAGTTTGTGATGAATTATTAATATTACCTATGGTAATACACACACACAATCAGTGCTCCCACTGAACCCAGAATAAAAGGTTATTTTTGAGCTTATGAGCTTAATGCTCCCCATGCACTCTCTCTCTCTGTGTGTGTGTGTGTGTGTGTGTGTGTGTGTGTGTGTGTGTGTGTGTGTGTGTGTGTGTGTGTGTGTGTGTGTGTGTGTGTGTATGTGTGTGTATGTGTATGTGTAAGGGCTTTGACACATCTTCAGCCAATTAAATTGAAGACAAACTGTGTCTATACCAGGGTTCCTCTCCCTTTCTGTCTCTGCTTTTGTCTTTGTGTCCTCCCACTTTTCTATTTCGATAGGTTTATAGCTTGCAATTAGTAAGGGGTAAGAGGTTGGGAAAACTCGTCATGTTTTGTGTGTGTGTGTGTGTGTGTGTGTGTGTGTGTGTGTGTGTGTCTGTGTGTGTCTGTGTGTGTGTGTGTATGTGTGTGTGTCTGCAGGGCACAGCTCAGTGGAAGACAGGATTATTTGAAGTGAGGCTGTTACACAAAGAGACAGAGAGAAAAAACAAACAACAAAAGAAATGAGAAGAGATTCAGTCAGTGATTTAAGCAGAGATCATGTGTGTATCTCTTAGCCAACTCCCTAAGTGAGATACATGAACTATAACCTCTGACCTGTATATTATACTGAACATTAAATCCTCCTGTGGCCATGCAGATGTAGCTAATGTGGCTTAGTGAAGCATAGACTGTTTTTTTTTTCTTTTTTCAGAAACATGAAGCACTAAACATAAGTAGTATAAGTGACGTTATACTGGAGCTACAACATGGAGCTAGAGTGTATATCAAAAAACTCAACTGGAACAGCAGTCATGAAAATGTCATCTATCAGTGGCTTTACAATGAAATTATAAGGGCTGTGCAATTCAATTATATTATCAAAATAAGAACAACGTGTGCAAATTGTCATAAATACTAAGAGATAATAATTCTAATTGAAATTTTTATTAAATTTATTTTATTTATAACATATTTTATTAAATATTTAAACATTTGAATAACTTACTGGGCACATAGCTTACTGTCTATAAATACCAAATAAAAGAATAAAAAGAGAACAGCTGTAACATTTGCCTTCAAAAAACAAAAAACAAACAAACAAACAAAAAAACATCTCTAAGACTAATATGATGACCCTGTCTGGCTTTTCCGTATATGATGAAGGAGTAAGTAGCATATTCACATTTATTATGCTTTCTTTTTGAACGAAGAGGTTATGTAAACCTGCATGAGTTTTGTTTCACTAAATTTGAAATAATAGACTCGATTTGTTATATTTTTGAAACATTAATACCAGCCACCTCTGTGGACAATGTGTCTGTATTATATTGTTATCATGCTAACATTAACATTAGGGAATATTTTTAAAAATTAAAATTAAAATTAAGATTAAAAATGATAACGAATTCAGTTACTGGGGCATCATCATATCTGCGATTGTGTGTTTAGTGAATTAGTATGTTGAGTGCATCATAAAATGAATTGACGATATTGAATGCAGTTAGTGAAAATGTTAACTTTGGGCCTTAAAAATATCATTGGAACATTTAAATATCTTAGTAGAGCTCATGAGTTTGTGTATCTGCACATACAAGTAAAAACTCACTAATGGGAACCTGAACTGATCGCCTAATAAGCAATTTTATAAACAGTTTTACATTATCGGGTATAAATAGCTCATTCATTTTAATTAAACAACGAGCATGCACAGTCTTGTATATCCAGCCAGTAAAACACCCATGCATCTAGATTTGAGGATTGGTTCAATCAGCTCTGTTCCAAATGAGCCGTTTAGGATGAGTCACCATATAGGGCTAATAGGACTAATCAGAATAATGAGTGACTCAGTGTGCATATGACTTTAGCGGTGTGATGTCCGCTTGTGACATCCCACAGTCACAGAGAGAGACTAAACACTCTCTGGAAAGATGGTTTATAAAGTGTAGAATGAGAGAGAGAGAGAGAGAGAGAGAGAGAGGAGAGAGAGCTGTTGGAATTGAATTGAAATCCAAGACATTGAGTCAAATTGTTCAGTCAACAATCCAGGAGCCAGTAAGATTCTCTTACTCAGTTTCAGGGAAGGGAAAAAACCAACATAAGAAAGAAAAATAATAAAATTATTTGAGATAGCTGGGAAGTTTAGTGTTTAAGTTTAGGAAAGTCTATTATCCATGGTGGTCTCTTTTCACACATCCACTTATAATGTAGGTCAACCTGTGGGTCAGCGCACTGAATCTGGCCCCTGTGTGTGTGAGTGAATGTGTGCATTGCCAAGTCAAACTCAACTTGGATCTCAGCATCAGCTAATTTTTGTCAGACACCTCCTGCAGCATAAACACACATGCGTACATTCATAGACATTTAGATGAACACTGGAGCATTTTCACACCCAACCCAAACACATCTACAGTATATAATACATTTCCAATAAGTAGTCTTTGTCCATGAGAACAATCAGGTCATGACAGTAATAGAATCTTTACACATAATTTACACATAGTGCTAAAAAGTTTGACTTGGCTGAAGTTTGGTATTGAAATAAAGTCAGCTGACACACTGAAACAACATTACACAGAATCAGCAAAAGAACATCCAAACAAATTGGAAGAGTCATCACTTCCAGTCCTGTGGAGCTAGCATTGAGGCCAGGAGGAGCAAAATTCGCTTTACATGGGGAAATTTTGTACATTTGTTAGGATTCTAACTGATTACATAGTTTGAAGTCACACAATGACACCCAATGATAGTGTGATGTCTTTCCTTTTGTGCTAAATGGGAGCAATCAAGGATCTTTCAACTTATACTTCTGAATTTTACCTACTCATTTGTTCATTACTTTTGGCTCACTAAATTTTCAAACCCAGCCTCACTACCATTCTCTACAACTATATATCAAAGTTATCATGCAATCTAACATTTGATAAATTATCTTTTTCTTTTGAACCTTTCTTATACTTTTGCTTTCATACAAAGAGTTTATATTTTGTAGTATAACTTGTTTAACTTGATTGAATTTGATGCTGCTCTTATTGACCTAGCATAAGTAGGTCATGCCTGTCATGTAATGCTTACATGCAGCATACAGTACATCCAGACTGATCAAACCTGGCCAAATCTTATCTAACCCAGGCTTTTAAATTCACTTACAAAATCCCATACAAACCTCTTCTGGCAAAACTAATCCATTTTGAATGGTGCATAATCCTGCTAATTAACTGCTGAGTTGATTCACCAAGCTGTGCTGGACTCCAGACCCCCAGGACTGCCATTGATGACCCCAGGATTAGGCAGACTTTCACACATCTACATTCAGAGCCTGACTGAGACTTTCACTAATCACTGTCTAACCTTTATAACCATTATATAGACAGACTGTATTGATCTGCAGTCCAAATGCAGGACAAAAACGTGAGCTCTGAAGCACACTGGGAGATAAACTACACATTAAATTCATTAGGCTTATACCATGATTGATCAAATGTATACAGTATTTCTAGCTGTTCGCTTCAGGATAGTCCTAGTTCTAATATAGGATCACAAGCTTCCGATAGTTCTAAACTAATGAGAAATGTCATGCACTTGCAATAATAAATAATAGCTTCAGATCTCCGAATATCCATGATAGTAAACTTGATGTTCTAATAGTACCTGAGACAACACTCTGCAGCTTTCTTATTGCCAAGGATTATATAACTCCTTAGGCTTGATGACGAAATGATTCAACACAATGTGTGCTCTGTTTTCATCTGCAGGTTCAGTGTTGCATCAGTCATATCACTGGTGTTTACAAAATAAAATACCTCAGTGGATCAGATCTGATACTGATCCAGTTCGTCAGGATAGTACTTATACTCATGTGCTTTGGAATGGAGAAAGCAATGTGTTGTGACTGATAAAATCTTACATTGATGTCCTTCCCTGCCCAGTTGCACTCTTCCCTCCACTCCACAGGTGCTGGCCAGTAAATCTATAAGAGAAAGAGAGAGAGAGAGAGAGAGAGAGAGAGAGAGAGAGAGAGAGAGAGAGAGAGAGAGAGAGAGAGAGAGAGAGATGGGGCAGGGTTAAGGAAAAGGTCATGACCTAGACAGGGTTTGACTTGTCCAGTAGCTAGAGGGAAATTCTCTTTGGATATCCTGTTGTTAAAAACATAACCAGGGGCCCCACACACACACGTGCACACACACACGCACACACACACACACACACACACACACACACACACACACACACACACACACACACACACACACACACACACACACACACCGACAAACTCTAGATACACAAACAAGATTTACAGATATACATGACCTAATAATGTCTCTGACAAGAATATCTGCCAGGTTTTAATTTATGGGGACATTTGGCTGGTCCCCACAAGAAAAAAATCTTTCTCTTAAAAAAAATAAACTGCATCTTTTATTACAAAAAAAAAGTGAAAAGAGCAAAAAAGCTTTCTTTCAGTTATAAAGATTAATGTTAGTGTTAGATTTAGGTATACTATCAATTAGCTCCTTTAATATAACTGTCAATGCAAGGTCCTCACAAGGATAGTAACTTGTGAAACTTGTGTACATTTGTGTCTGTGTGTTCTTCCTAGACAGCGATACTCTTGCCCTCAGCAGTGACCTCATCTCTCATTTTTCTTTTTCCACTCTAGAGGTAGATGAAAATCCCTCAGTCATCAGGTATCATCTGGAAGCCATGCAGAGATTACCTTTAATACCCGTTTAAAACAGTTATCACTTTTACTCTTCTCTTCTTTTTACACTGGTGTAAACTAAATACACACAGTACTCTGAAAGCTATTCACATCTTTACAGCTTATCTATCAGTCAGACATATTTCTGGATAATTAACGGTTTTCCATTAGATTCCTTTTATCAAAATCTCCCATCTTGGACATTTTCCAATAGCCAGCACAGCCTCGGGACACAAACACACTGATAAATGGTGAAGGAAAAAGGCAGGCAGAGTTGCCTTTATCCACAGTTTAATGTGTTTTTGCTGCCACATTACTTTTCAGTCATTTATACAGCTCAGACATTCTACTGTAAGTCTTCCATTCTGTGCATTATGTGAATCTAAGCTCAGCTGACAGGACAAGTCTCATCTTACTCCAGGCCACAGCCCTAGATTCACTCTCTGAAATCCAAATTTACTACACTTCTAAATCTGAAGGTTTGAGAAATTCCAGTGTTACGTGACTTTTGCATTTAAATGATTAATAAAATGTCCCATAGTACAGACAAGCTAAGGATCACTGAGTAAGTTTGCATAAGTTCTTATTGAAACTTTTGAGGACGGAAAACGCAGACAAATCTTAAAAAGCAAACAAACAAAAAACTTTTTTTCAGTATATTTTGTTCTCCTGACACAATAACTGTAATTTGGCACTAATTCCCAACTCACATTATTTGCTAATCTCTATAGTTCCATGAAGTAAACCTTATAACCTTATACTCATAACCATTTTCATGATGAAATTTTCAGATAAAAATTATATTAAGTAAATTGGCATTTGATGTACATTTAGGATAAATTATACTAACCACTTATTTTTGGTAGTAGTGTGTTTACCTTTTGTTCTTGTTTGGCAATGTTATCCAGGCTGAGTGACAACAGGTAGTTTCTCGCTCCTACAAAGAGCCGGCCCCTTTCTTCATCCAATAGGAGTGATCCGAAACAGCACGAGCGATCCAAGTCAAACCGCTTCACTCCATTAAACTGCTGGAGCTCTGCAACACACAGACACACATAGATGCACACAATTACACAAATTCAACAAAAATATACAAATATTTCTAAATGAGTTTTAAAATAGGATATCTGCAGGTATGGGAGCTGAACTGGAACTGAAACAAGTTAACAACCATCTCTCTCTCTCTCTCTCTCTCTCTCTCTCTCTCTCTCTCTCTCACACACACACACACACACACACACACACACACACACACACACACACACACACACACACACACACACACACACACACACCTTTGTAAGTAAGCTTCATCCTTGGTGCAGAGGTGGAAGAGGTAGAAGATGCAGATGAGCCACTGGACGATGAACTGATAGTGATCAGGCCGAGCATCACAGTCAATACCACCACTATCATAGTCATCATCATCATCTTCAGATGCTCTCAATAGTGTTCAGAGAGAAGCTTCCAGGTGGTGGATGCACTGAAGAGTGGTTGGTCAGTTGCTTTGCCAGAGGTTTTTGTGATTAAGTTCCAGATCGGACAATGAGATTGTAGAACTGGTCAAAAAAGAAAACAAGAAAGAAGAAGGTTTTAAGCTATAGTCAGTAATGTTGGATGAAGTTAGCCGAATCTAATAGTTTTGAGTCTTTAATGCAAACATACTAAGTACTCTTAGTGTTCCCTCTAAACCACACCCATAAACCTCTCTTAAGCCTGCATGCTGGTGCAAGAGGCGGACCTTTCTGAATCAATAGGCAAGTAGGAACACTTTGTCTGATAAGTTGAATGCTGTAAGTCAACAATATTTATTTATTTATTTATTTATTTATTTATTTATTTATTTATTTATTTATTTATTTTATTCTCAGTCTGTGGTGCAGAATGCAGCGTTTTCTCAATGCAGATATTTTATTAAAGCCCATTTTAATTAATTGAAAGAAATCTTAAACTGATCAGCTTACTGTCTGTAAAAAAAGAACGTCATGTTTCTTATATTTTTCTTTCTCAAATGAGATAATATTATCAAATAATAATAATAATAATAATAATAATAATAATAATAATAATAATAATAATAACTACAATCATATATTGAATTTGTTATTATACAAATAAAGAGATAGAATAATTTATTGGCAGTTATTTCAAGCATGACAAAAGGAGAGGCTGCTGAGTGAATGACACAACATGAAATCTTACTCTAAAAAATTTAACAGTATGATGTCAGGGATAAATAATAAATATTCTAGTGAAAAAGGAAAAAAATCTGCATGTTGTTCTAAGAAAATAATACACTGTTTGCATCCTGGTGTATCATAGCTCTGTGGTGACTTATTTGTTGAGCAATATTTCTGATTTCTAAAGTCGAAACTGCACTTTATTTAGTTAATAATAAACAGGAGAAAAAAAAATAACAATGTTTGGTGCTTTTTATTTGAAGAAATACTTAAAGTCACTGCTGTATGTTGTAAAATTGTTGGACTACTGAGCGGAAGGTCACGAGTTTTAATCAGGTCCAACAAACTGCCACTGTTGGGCCCCAGAGCAAGGCCCTTAACCCTCAATTGCTCACTATATATATTATAGAGAGGACTCCAGTACATTTACTGTATAATATAATTTCAGGATCCTCTGCATTTGTATTTCTTTATGTATCTTTATATATGTCTTCATTGCTTAAGCTTTCATATAGTAATGTTATTAATATTACACTGTCATAAAAACGTCTCTCCCTTTCACTTTCTCTTCATTCATAACATACTTTACTAAAGTGTCCAACTAATATTAGAGCAGATTATTTCAAGCATGCACAAATGCTGACATACACACACGCACACACACACACACACACACACACACACACACACACACACACACACACACACACACACACACACACACACACACACACACACACACACACACACACACACACACACACACACACATATTTTAGGAATGAACAAATGG
>NC_062531.1:8239215-8259215 GCF_022655615.1 Tachysurus fulvidraco | reverse complement strand
CAGTAAGTTTCTCAATACACTAATTTAGACCTAATAAACAAGAGAGTTCAAGACAAACTCAGTATCAATACCATATTGATGCAAATGTTCAACTTTTTCCCTTCGTGGAGAAAAATAAGTGAAATATGTGAACAATAACCATGCACTTGGAAAACTAGGACAACCTGAGTAAGACAGATAGAGAAGGATGTTGTTTGGTACATTTAGATTTAAAAAAATACTTTAATGCAGACTTAGAAAGAATTTTTTTTAATGTGAATAAGAGAGACACAGAGAGAGAGAGAGAGAGAGAGAGAGAGAGAGAGAGAGAGAGAGAGAGAGAGAGAGACGGAGAGACACAGAGAGAGAGAGACAGAGAAGGGTAATTACTGTGTCATAAGCCTCTTTGGGTTAAGCACAGCGACATGTGAAAGCAAGGGTCGTGAAAGCATAGAGAGCAAGAGGCCAGGGGAGAGAAGAATTGAGAGACTGAAGGAAAACGAGAGGAGGAGAAAAGCAGCGATTGTTCCTGAGCAGCTCGTCTGGCCTCCTCCCAGCAGGCTGAGCCTCCCATCACACAGCGGAGCAGAAAATAAAGAATAGAGTGAGAAAGCAAGAGAGGCGAGGTCTGCGCTCACACAGGGAGGGAGAAAGGACGAAAAGAACGAGAGACAGCAGGAGATCAGAGGCTTTTGCTCCTAGAGATGAAGGGAGACACATTTATTGGACAGTCCTAGAAAAAGAAAGAGGGATAGAAGGTCTCTCTCTCTCTCTCTCTCTCTCTCTCTCTCTCTCTCTCTCTCTCTCTCTCTCTCTCTGTGAGTTGTGATCCTTCAGAGACTCCTATAGGTCCAGTGTTAAATCCCCAACACACACTTTCACTTTTAAACCTGTTAAACTTACTGTTTCTAAATTAGCAACATAATGACTAAAATTATGATTTTAAGACTAATAATGAATAATAAGGCAAAGACTAATAATGAAATGATTTAAAATATGATCTTTAGCAAAGGGAAAGCATAGAATATTTGATGTGGTGAGATTATTTGCTAGGAAACATTTATCTTTATTTATGGATTGCATGAAAAAAGTTTGTGGAAATTCCCAACCTTTACATGTAACTAGAAATTGTTCGTTCATTAGACGTGTCATTAAATGAAACATTTCATCCATCTATCCATTTTCTACATTGATTGGCAAAAATCACTATGTGGATGAAGCAGAATAACACACTTTGTGTATTTAAATACAAACTATATATAATGTAATGTTTTGATTTTATTTCTAACAAATGAGAGCTCTTGGCGCATCCACTGTACAACAAACTGGTTACTATAGAAACGATTTAAAAAGGTTAGATATGAAAACAGCATGAAAATTTGTCACTACATCGGCAATTATAATTTTATGCAGTTCTTCCTTGTTATTTTGTAAATTTTTTTGTTCTTTTGCCTGTTCAGTGGTGCCGCGGCGGATCCAGGTTTTACACTATAATTTTATCAGGGCTTGGGACCAACACTAAGAGTTAACTCTTTTGTGGCTGGGTTAGCTCACTGCCCGGGAATCGAACCTGGGTCACGCCAATGAGAGTGTGGGATCCTGCCGCTGGACCACTAGGAGGCCAGATTATCTTTGTTAAATAACATTTTTAACTTATGTTTATTATTAGTCTCAGATTATGTGGAGGTTGTACTGTGCAACTCACATTAGTTACTATAGAAACAATAACGTAAAAAGTTTGAAAACTGAAGGTGCGTGATTGTTGATGTAACTCTCTGAAGGATATTTAGTCAATTTTAAGTAAATTTGTATGATTTTCCCAATGGTTACTGCATGTCATTTAGAATTTTGGCATATTTCTGGCTCTGAAGCTGATCTTAGACAAACTTCTTACAGATAGCATTGTATCTATGGAAACTCTGCCTTCTGAACATTTAATATGAAAGATTTATAATACAGCATTAGCATCAAGACAACAAGCAGGGCAAACCCTAATGTGTAAGAAATTTCCCAACAGGCACCCAAATCCCGAATAGTTCTCAAAGGCCATTATGTTACATTCTATGTAGCGAACATGACGACATACTGTATGTCTGGGGTTGCCTGCTCATGATTTTTTTATGCGGTGCAATTTAATCTGATACACAGGCTTTGTGTAGCACTACTATTAATATTAATACATACCAGACACATTCTGGAAAAATATACTAACCAGCAGATATAGAGTATAAATGTTTGTCAGTAATTATGTCACCTCAAGGTTATATTATGTTTTACTTTAAGGAACAGATTGTCTTACACAATTAGACCTTCAGCATTTTGTTTTATCTTGGAGAGTATATCTATCTTGTGGAAATGTACATAATAAACAAAACTGAATGTCTTCCACTTTTTTAAAAGCACATTTAACATTAAAACAATAACACAAGCTGTATTTTAGAACAAACCCACACATAGACACAAAGGTAAATGCAGTGAGTCCATATTTAAAACAGCAGTTTGTAACTGTTGGAGGACAGAGACAAGTCCCAATGTGTGTGTGTGTGTGTGTGTGTGTGTGTGTGTGTGTGTGTGTGTGTGTGTGTGTGTGTGTGTGTGTGTGTGTGTGTGTGTGTGTGTGTGTGTGTGTGTGTGTGTGTGTGTAAGAGGTAATCTCTGCACCCAGCCGCAGGCACTTCAGCCCACTTTGAAAAGCACACAAACTCCTCCACAAGTGCACTGCATGATGGACACACACACACACACACACACACACACACACACACACACACACACACACACACACACACACACACACACACACACACACACACACTACATAACACTCATAGGCAGAAATAATGGACTTAACTTCGAGTGAGGGACGGAGGGAGAGAGAGGGAGGGAGAGGTGGGGTGAACAGGGCAATAAAATATGCTAAACCTCTACAAGATATTTCAGCTGTCTCTCAAAGTGCTCTGTGTGTACGCACACAATGGGTGTCACTACAATCATCGGTGTGTTAGAAGCCAAGTTTAACTGTCAGCAAAACCACACTCACACCACACACACATACACATACACATACACATACACATACACACACCTAACCAAGTACAACTGGAATGCCTGATCAGCTTCTGTGCATGGGCATGGTTCCAGTGTTGCCAGGCAAAACCAAAGCCTCAAATCCCTCTTATAGGAATAAGACATGAACAAACCCAACAGACTATAATCCTCTCCCACTTACTATAAAGATAAGAATGGTTTCATAAAGATCATGAACACTTGATAATGTCCAGTATAGCTAACATATGTTGATGTGGTGAAATAACAAACCAGAGCTTGAGGCAAAAAAGGAGGTAGTTGAGCAAACTGTGGATTATTTATGATTGTATTTGATTTTGTGGGCATGTACCAACACACACACACACACACACACACACACACACACACACACACACACACACACACACACACACACACACATTCCAACAGTAATAAGATGTAGCCCTGCGTGACAGCATCCCACTGCTCTAAACAAACTACCATGATGTAAAGAATACACACACACACACACACAAACACACACACACAAACACATGCCAAAGTTTGTTGCCAAAGAGAACGATGATGACAACTCTTCTTTTCATTTGGAAACAGCAGAGTTTTCTTATCAGAAAGAAAAGACAGGGACAGATGATGATTAATGTCTGTATAGCTTTTTCAGAATGTTGCTAATGGAACTTTAAGTGATTTAAAACAAACAAGCTTAGTGTAACGTACACTGATAAAACAGATTTCATTCTTTCATTCATTTGTATATTCATTCGTTGGTCCTTTCATTGGTCCTTTTGTTATTTGTAGACTGCTCTTTTACTCAAAGGTGCTGTGTTTAGCAATGCTGAGCTACAGTATGCAGCAAGAATTAATATAGCATGTTTCTTACATTTAGGTAAGATATAATGCCATTTAGATAAATATAGACCACTATATGTCAAGGCCATGCCTACTAATAAGTGTTTTCTTTTCCTTCTTTTGTTTCAATTGACAAAATTAGTGAAAACTAGCTATCATTTAGGATGACAGATGTTAGATTAATGTGAATTGATTACATTTGATTAACAAACATTCTCTAATAGTAAACAACACAAATTCACAAAGTTAAATTAAAGAAAAAATGGATTTTTAATGCAGGTTTTAGGTTAGAGATAACTAGCAGTGAAGCTTTTATTAGCTATCACTAGCTAGCCACACACTATGAGGAAGAATTGCTAATAAATCTTATTAAAAGTATCTAGTTAGTTGGTATTAATTGTTGTAACCACATGCTTAATAGCTGAACATCTCCCATATAGGATAAGATAGCTAGCTGATTAATATTTTGTCAGGTTTTGTTCTCCTACTATTAAGTATTTATATCAAATGGATATTAGTTGAATAAGAAATGTTTGTTTTCTAGCTAGCTACATAGCAGTGGATTTAATGCTAGTAATGTTTTAGCCAAAACAAAGCATTATTTTAATTATCTGATCACAAAAATTCGATTTTTCTGTCAACTTATTTACATTCAAAGTTGATTCTTTTAAAACTGAAGTAAGTCTTATGTGTAACATGCAGAAAAAGCAGGAGAGCACACAATATTTATAGCTGAAGTTAAAAGAACTCCAACAAAACAAGACTGCTAGTTAAAGAATAAAGTTAAAGAAGGGGAAGATTAAAACACACATTAGTCATCATAAGCTTTTCAGTGATTCAGAGTCGGAAAATCAGAAGACCACAGAAAAATGATCCACATGTGTAGGAAGAAATTCTGTCTGACCTTAAATACACTTTCACTGTCATAAGACACACAGCCATACAGTTCTGAGTACAAAATGTGAATGTGTGTGTGTTTCTCTCTCTGTGTGTGTGTGTGTGTGTGTGTGTGTGTGTGTTTCTCTCTCTGTGTGTGTGTGTGTGTGTGTGTGTGTGTGTGTGTGTGTGTGTGTGTGTGTGTGTGTGTGTGTGTGTGCGAATTCTGTACATCATGACCATGAGAAATCTAGCTAATCACCGTGACAGCAGACAATGCAGCAACGTGACAAATAAAACAAATTCACCCAAAAGTCACCCAAAGCAGTTCTGTAACCCGATTGCCTATAAGAACATTATTGTCATGGATGACTTGTTTTTAAGAAAAATAGCATCAGAAAATATAACAAATACATAAGAACTGAAAGGCAATGCACTTTGTATAACTTTCATCCTCTCATAAAAAGAGCATCTCTTCCACTCCCTCTCTTTTTCTATCTCTGTGGGTCACTCCATCATTAAGTTAATCCTCATCAACATTAATCCTTTCTGTCTTTGAAGTAGACATCTCTCACCCCACCCAAGTTCCAGAGTCACAAGGGGTACACACACACACACACACACACACACACACACACACACACACACACACACACACACACACACACACACACACACACACATTATACACACAGTTGTGGTCACAACAGACCCCTCACCAAACTCTGCTACTGTATACTATTGTTTGTTTGTTTGTTTTCAGAAATTTACAGGACATCCAACTAAACTACTGAGACATCCAACTACTGAGACTAAAGCTTTGCATCATGACTAGGATCCTAGAGAACATAACATTTCTGAGGAGTCATATGAAAATTGGGACAACCAAAGACCATGTATTAGCACGTATTTATAGCATTCATTCTTAGCTTGGTTATATGTTGGGAAATAAAACCAACCAAAATCGTTTAAAGTTTTTCCCAGTGCTTTCCAAACTGCTTGTAGTATGGTTTACATTTGGGCCACACCCACTTCTGGTTCAAATCAAAATAGAGATACAGATACAAATGTTTAATAAACTAATAATTTTGTGTTACAATTAAAAAAAATATATATCTATGCACTCAAGACCATAAAAAAATAGAACACTTATATTGGCCCAGATCAGAATGAATTTTGCGCAGTCCCATCAGCTCCTGTTAACTCTGGAAAGAGTGAACCCCCTGCCACACACAAACACAGACCATAGTGCCATGCTGAGGTAGGATTATAAATGACTGACGGGTGCTTTCTATATGAGATGACACTAATTAAGACAGGGTTAGCTTGTTCTTTTTGTTCCAGGTTTCCCCGTCTATCTTGCTCTCTACATATCTGTCCCATACTGAGTGGCACCGCAAAGCATCTTAGCAGCACTTTTCATGCTATTTCACTTTGGACTTGGTAGCCAATGTCTTCATGTGTTACCACAAAGTTTACGTTATATGGAATTGTTATAAGACCAATAGTCACTTGTTATGTGAATAGGACAAGAGCATATACAAACAGTGACAATTATAAGCTCTGTTATGTTATGAATGTTAGATGTTGGCACCCACTGTCATGGACACATATAAACACTCTGAAACATGAAACAGGAAATGGACAAACAAATGTCCAAAGTACCATCAATAAGATGTAAAGTTCGTCATTGTGTGGGTGGGGTTTGGACAATGTGTGCCTATGTGTGGTGTTGTGTGTGTCTTGCATTAATTTTGTGTTGGGGGAGGGGGGGTAGGTGAACATTGCATGTGGGTGGGTTTGGTGTTTGGTCATTGTCTCTGTGAAATTGTTATGGTGTATATGTTGATGTATGTTGTTGGGTTTGATGTTTGGAAAGTGATTGTGCCAAGTTGGCCATTAGAGGATAATGTATGTTGTTGGGGGATTGAGTATAGTGTATTGTGGAGGATTGTGAGTACTGCTTGTCACTGGGTTTGGTGTTTGGATGGTGTTTGGATAACATATGCATGGCTTTAGTTTGGTCTTTAGGAAGTAGCCGTGATTGGTTTGCCATTTGGAGCATTTGTGTCTGTGTGCGTGTGTGTTTGGTCATTGCTCATGTAATGGCTGGCTTGTTGTTAATGTGTGGGGGGATTTGTATTGCGCTTTGGAATACTAGTTTTGTAGTTAGTCTGGATTAAGGAAAGTGTGTAAGGGTTAGATTGGTCTGATTTTTGGGAGATTTTTGCTTGGGAAATCAGTGTGTAGGATAAGTGCGGTGCTAGGACAGTCTGTAGATGGGGTAAGTTTTGTGGTCACACTTTAAAAGTGTGTTTTTGTGTGTGTGTGTATGTGTGTGTGTGTGTGTGTGTGTGTGTGTGTGTGTGTGTGTGTGTGTGTGTGTGTGTGTGTGTGTGTGTGTGTGTGTGTTGGTTGTTTGGTTTGTGGCTTTTCTATTTTGTGGGGGAGTTTTTGGAGTTTGTGAGTGGCATTGCTGTTGTGTCTATGCAGTGTGAAATAGTTGGTGGAAAGGGTTTCGCAGTTCAGCAGTGGTTAGAGTTTATTGAGGTTTGGACAATGTGTTGCTGGAGAAGGTTTCGTGTTTGGTCAGTCTATACAAAAAGTTTCCTTTCTAATTTGAGCTGTTTGACTTTTAATCCTACTCCCTTTATTTTTTCCAAAACTTATTTCTTTCACATTCCATCATTCTTCTCTCTCTTTTTCTGCACACCCACTCAGAAGGACATGCAGAAAACTCTCTTAGTATTAATACCTGAAGAAAAATCCATATGCACATCTGTCCACTGTAAGAGCTGCATTAGCATTACACCTCTGCTAAGTGTGTGTGTGTGTGTGTGTGTGTGTGTGTGTGTGTGTGTGTGTGTGTGTGTGTGTGTGTGTGTGTGTGTGTGTGTGTGTGTGTGTGTGTGTGAGAGAGAGAGAGAGAGAGAGAGAGTCTGGCCTGCAATGCTAAGGCATGCTGCAGGGAGACTGTCAGGGATTCTGGTAAAATACTAATAATGCACACAAACACACACACACACACACACACACACACACACACACACACACACACACACACACACACACACACACACACACACACACACACACACACACACAAATAATATTAAAGATAAGAAAGAGATTTAAGACATTTAAGAGTGTGTGAGTGTAAAAATCATATGTAGCCTACAGATAATTAAAAACATAAGGAAAGGCAAAAGAGAGAGAAACTTATTTTCCCTGTTGCCATTTATCTCCCCTTTATCAGCCAAAGCGGTTCAGTTTAAACATCTAGTTTAGAATTCACTTTTCCTAGCTGAGTGCTCTAATGCATCATTTCCTTCAAACAGGAGCCACATTTAAGAATGGATCAAACCACACACACCGCCTAGACCAGAAGCAGATGGAAAAACTCTTTTATCACTAGCGGGTTAATCCTGCTCCACCTTTACTGCAACCCCACATTTAAAGCTCCTTCACACAGACATTCACACCCCCTCCCTCTCTAGGAAAGCTGTCTCATCAGTTGAAAGGGCAGAAATCCCCACATTTTAAGGTAATTGAAGGCAGAAACATATGAAAAAGGTGAAAGATGGGTTTAACACACACATGCACATGCTCGGTGCAGTTAAACTAGTGATCCCACTTCTAACACCAGACGACGTCTGCAGGTGGGTCGTTTACTGTTTCCACGGAAATGCCCACACGGGAAATCACCATAACCCACATGCTCACCCACTCACACACATGCTCTCACTTGCACACACACAGCTGGAATTGGTTGAGCTAAAAATAGAGATTTCATTTAATATAGTCAAAAGGTATGTGATCAACAAGATAAATGTATGGCTCTGCTAACACTAGCATACACTTAAAGGCACATCTGATGACAGTGCTTTTCATTATTTTGGGCCACTGGTGTGCTCTTGTCAGCAAAGACATTTAATTACTCTGCTGCAACTCCCTGTGCTCCCTTCTTCTTGTACCTGATTTCTTTCTGCATGTAATCATTTGATTTTCCAAGGTATGGCAGATTTGTATCTTGCCAATAAAGCTGAACAGGATTAGAGAAGAAATTTTCAAAACAGTGATTGAAACAAATGAATGTATGTTGAAGAAATGCAGTAGTGAATAGAAATGTTCATTGAAACCAGAACCATTGTTGCCTTAGCACCTATTGTGAGACATCTATGGTGAGAGAGAGAGAACAGGTAATAAAGACACCCAACTGACATAGCGTAAATAAAAACAACCCCTACAGCTTCTGGACGTCAAACCTTGCCTCCTGTCTGACCCAGCACTGCAAACTTTTCAAGTTGATGTCTCCATCAGGAAATTACATTCTGTAATAATTATGTATGTCAAACAGGCTCACTATACTCTGCACTATACAATATACTATATAGGCTGTGTAAGGGCTATTTGACCATGAAGGAGAGTGATGGGGTGCTGCGCCAGATGACCTGGCCTCCACAGTCACCGGACCTGAACCCAATTGAGATGGTTTGGGGTGAGCTGGAACACAGAGTGAAGGCAAAAGGGCCAACAAGTGCTAAGCATCTTTGGGAACTCCTTCAAGACTGTTGGAAGACTACAAACGTACTGTGAGGGTCTGCTAGGAACGTTTGACAGAGTCTCCTGTCAGAGAGATCTTCAACTCCCACCTCTGGCAGAGCTTCAACCAGATCCCGGCAGGAGGTTGGAGACATTGAGTCCGAGTGGACTATGTTCTCCACTTCCACTGGCTACGTGGCTGCTCGGAGCTGTGGCCGTAAGGTCTCTGGTGCATGTCGTGGCGGCGACCCCCGAACCCGGATGTAAGAGATGCCGTCAAGTTGAAGAAGGAGTCCTGTCGAGCCTGGTTGGCTCGGGGTACTCCGGAGGCAGCTGAGAGGTACCGGATGGCCAAGCGAGCTTCAGCCTGGGTGGTTGCGGAGGCAAAAACTCGGGTATGGGAGGAGTTTGGTGAGGCCATGGAGAAGGATTATCGGTCGGCCTCAAAGAAATTCTGGCAAACCATCCGGCATCTTAGGAGGGGAAAGCAGTGCCCTGCTTACAGTGGGAGTGGGAATCTGCTGACTTCGACTGGTGACATTCTCGGACGGTGGAAGGAGTACTTTGAGGTTCTCCTCAACCCAACCAACATATCTTCCACTGAGGAAGCGGAGGCCGAGGACTCATTTGTGGACTCGTCGATCCCCCAAGCTGAGGTCACTGAGGTAGTTGAGAAGCTCCCCAGTGGCAAGGCACCGGGGGTGGATGAGATCCGCCCTGAGTACCTCAAGTCTCTGGATGTTGTGGGGCTGTCTTGGTTGACACGCCTCTGCAACATCGCGTGGTGGTTGGGGACAATGCCTTTGGACTGGCAGACTGGGGTGGTGGTCCCTCTGTTTAAGAAGGGGGACCAGAGGGTGTGTTCCAACTACAGGGGGATCACACTTCTCAACCTCCCTGGAAAAGTCTATGCCAGGGTACTGGAGAGGAGAATTCCACCGATAGTCAAACCTCGGATGCAGGAGGAACAATGCAGGTTTCGTCCTGGTTGTGGAACACTGGACCATCTCTATACCCTTGCCAGGCTGCTGAAGGGTTCATGGGAGTTTGCCCAACCAGTCCACATGTGCTTTGTGGATCTGGAGAAGGCATTCGACTGTGTCCCTCGTGGTGACCTGTGGGGGGTGCTCTGGGAGTATGGGGAGCTTATGGTAGTGTTTTTTGAGACTAAAACAGTAACACTCAATCTTACCCTACTCTCAGCCATTAAAGAGTAGAAGCAGGAGAGTCAAACATAGTTACACATTTCTACCTGCTACTTTCAATGAATTCTGTTTCATTTTAACCTATTTTCTATTTATCTAAGAGCTAAAATTGCAGGAGTAGCAATTAATAAACGACAATATAAAGGCAATAAACACCTATTCGGTTATAAAATTGTGACTAATCCTGTATATACTGTTCATCTTTGTTTGTTTGTTTGTTTGTTTGTTTGTTTGTTTGTTTGTTTCTTTCTTTCTTTCTTTCTTTCTTTCTTTCTTTCTTTCTTTCTTTCTTTCTATTTGTGTATTTCTCCTGCTCTCTTGCACCTGTTACACACACACACATACCCCTAATTGGCAGAGAGTCTTTGATTAATTACTTAAGCAACTTAATCGACTCACTTATTCAATACAGTCAAACCATTAACAGACAAAATGAACACTCATGCATGCACAAACACTTACACACTCTCCTGCATTCAAACCAAAGCTAATGAGACTCATTTATGCTAAAATTCACAATCTTTTAATTACAGCTTCGGTACAGTTGATTGAAGCATTTCACTGTACTTACAGCATACAGCAGGTCGACAAGTAATGGACATAAGTTGCATAAATTGTGTATGCTGGATTATGGATTTCACAAAAATCAAAATGACTATTTAAAAATGAACTATAAAAAATCCACAATTACATGAAATATGCATTTTTAGGATATTTTTTAACGAATTAAGATTATATATATATATATATATATATATATATATATATATATATATATATATATATATATATATATATATATATATATAAACTACTATACTACTATTTGTAATTCTGGTTAAATGCAAACTGCATTTAAAGGGCTGGACTTAGCTCATCAATCTTTAACTGTTAATTCGTTAAAAATTATATATATAATAAGCAAGGTAGATAATACAATAAGTGAGGTAGATAAGCAGAGTTTGAACACAGAGGTGTGCCTCAAGGTTCAGTATGTAGTTCATTATGAGCTGCTTTTCTGTTCATCACTGTTGAATACGTTGGTTATTTTTAGCAACTGTATCCTTTCTAAACAGCTAAAATTAGTTCGTCCAATCTCCTCTGACCTCTTTCAGTAACCAGGTGTTTTCACCATACCTGGAAGCATCTTAAACTCCAGAGACTGTTTGTGATGAAACTCCATGAAGTTCAACAGCAATAATGAAGTTTATGGATTGTTAATGTTAACTAAATTTCTAATGAATGTTATCTTGTGGAACATTAATTTAAATTTTACATTATGTATAGCCTCTGATCTGTAAATAAGGTTGACTTATAATAACAAAAATAATGAAAACAAGAATAATGTTGTAAACTTCAATATAATACATTATTTTTTATTACTTACAGTATTATACAAAGCAGTATAACAATAAATAAACCAAAAGGCCAGTTCTAAAGTTATAACAGGAATATACAGGTAGATGTAGTATGTGTGTATGTGTGTGTGTGTGTGTGTGTGTGTGTGTGTGTGTGTGTGTGTGTGTGTGTGTGTGTGTGTGTGTGTGTGTGTGTGTGTGTAGGTATTCATGGACACTCCGAAGGAATGCAGGCAAGAATTCTCTTTATTGTCTGAACTCTGCCTCGGTGAGCACTATTCTTTCTCACACACAAAATTGTTCTTTCTCACACACACACACACACACACACACACACACACACACACACACACACACACACACACACACACACACACAGTTCTCAGTGCCCTACCACCCCCTTTTACAGAAGCCAGACCTTTGTTCTTTTCTGCACTGTACCCTGTATCTCATGCCATTCTGGGCTCACCTGTGGATAGAGTCTAAGAGTAGTACAAATTCCCCTGGCATTCATAGGGCATTAGTTTCAGGTGATCCTACTGTATCAGTGAGATATATATATATATATATATATATATATATATATATATATATATATAGATATAGATATATATATATATATATATATATATATATATATATATATATATATATATATGAGATTTACAGGTCTTCCTCAAGGACCCAGTAGTAGTAGCTTGGGGATCCGGGGAATTGAACTCACAACCTAACACTCAGTAGTTCAGGTACCATTTCCCTTATACTGATATGCATGTTTACAAACTACAAAATGTGGTAGACGATACCCTACTGTAGTACAGCTACCTCATTTCACTACCTCACTTCACACTATTTTAACACAATGGTTAGTGCACTACTTATTGGTTATTACACAGTGTCAATTGCTACACTACTATTACTATTATAGTTACTACACTGCTGCAAAAACACCATTATGCAAACTGCTACACAACAAATATACACTGCTATAGTTACTACAGTTCTCATTTACAGCTGTATTCTGGTTGTTAATGGTTTACCTTGTACAGTACAGTGTTATAGTGCACTGTAATGATGGGTTTCTATGGTGCTATTTTAAATAAAGACAACAACTGGTTCTAGCCCTTTTATAGTGCAAATGTTTAAACATACAAAACCTAATAAGTCATATATAACACACCATAAATGACTCATGTTAACAAGAACGACTTGGGTGATGAACACTAACAAAGGGAGAAGAAACAAAAGAACTTCTGTCTTACTCAACCTCTAACCAATCCCAGCTCCCCTCCCTCCCGAACACACACACACACACACACACACACACACACACACACACACACACACACACACACACACACACACACACACACACACACAGACTTCTCCACTTCTTGCTTAGAGGTGCCCTCGGGCGATTACCCATTAAGGGTGTATACAGATTCAGGTGTGTGTGAGGAATTCAGGAGGAGAGAGAAAGATAAAGATTGACAGGTATTGGATTACTGAAGCGCCCCAGGGCGGCACTACTTAGAGCATGGGTGATTTCTAGTGACAGACACTCAATACTACCCACACATAAACACACACACATACATGCAGTATATATGACTACTTGAAAAATCACGCTTACAGTGTAAATGCAAAGCTCAGTTCAGTGTCATATTGATTATGATGAACAAAATTAGCTCAGACTGTAATGATTTGCTTTAATGCACACACACACACACACACACACACACACACACACACACACACACACACACACACACACACACACACACACACACACACACACACACACACACACACACACACATTCTGACAGGCAGCTCCTCTCATTAGGGGTTACTAGAGTGAAAACTCCAGATAGCCATGTCTCTTCTCATCCAGATACTACACTGTACACACACACACAGCAGGAGCTCTCTATGTCCGATCTCTTCTAGCATCTTTTATTATTTACAGAGTGCCTGCTGCATACATACTTTTTCCTTTCAGAGCAGGGAGAGGTGTCACAGGACACTAGTCAGAAGGAGCAAACACACACACACACACACACACACACACACACACACACACACACACACACACACACACACACACACACACACACACACACACACACAATCAATTAAAAGTACATACACTTGAATGTTCTACAAGAGTTGCTTGGGTATACACACACACACACACACACACACACACACACACACACACACACACACACACACACACACACACACACACACACACACACACACACATCTCTGATGAGCATTATCTAATCCACACTGACTGACCTGCTCCATTACCCACAATCCTTAATGCCTTTTTAATGTGGCTTTAATGTGACCCTCTTTCTTTCCCTCACTCTGCCTTTTCTCTCTCCTTACATGAACCTGATTTCCTTAACAGATTATTAATGTGAATAATTGAGGCTGGAGTTCATTTAACTTGACAGGTTGTAAGTAAACAGACAAATGAACTCCACCCTTAATCACAACCGTTGTGATTTTCATACCAATTAACCTGGCAAAGTGTTACAAATCTGACACCTTGTCGTCCCTCTTTAACAACTTTCTAGTAAAAAATAAAATAGTAGTACAAAAAGTTCAAAAACAGAGATGGAAAAACTACTTGAGTGAAAGTACTGAAGGAAGAATATAAACAAATAGCTTTGACCAGTTGACAAGTTCATCCAGCCCATCCCTTCATAACTTGCTTGTTCACTAAGCAAACAGTCATAAAGAAAATAAGGAACCTAGTCACCAAACTCAGGATAATGTTTAAAAAAATCCTGGAATATGGCTTGATGGTTAGTTTATGATTTAATGTTATGTTTAATAACCCTTTTGGAATGCATGCTGAGCACATTAACAACAAAAAACAAATATTACCTAGCTAGCTAATTTATTAGACTTAACTAGCTAGCTAAATTAATTATTTTATGAGTGACACAAATATCCCAACACAGTGGTTATAAAGAATAAATATAGAATTACTCAAGTACAGTATAATTCAGACTGGCCTATAAACTGCTAGTCAGACATTTTTGAATATCTTGTTTTCTTTTCTTTTTTTTTTTTTTTCGTGTCCCAGACAAAACAAGCGAGTGTGTTATTGTACTGAATATCAGCATGGCTGTGAATTGGCTGCAGATGACATTTCAGACACGTGGACAAATATTTTGTGTAGTTTTTTCCATCGAAGGTAATAGTTCATAAAGAATCCACAGCTGGATAGAGCATTGGCTATTGCCAAGCAACATACAGAATGATTGACAGCAGGTACTAAGTGTAATTATAGTCTCAGTGTAATAAATTACTGCAAGAATGTACCAAAAAACAGAGTGATATAAACAAGTGCTGTTAAACTATATATCAACCATCCTGGAATGCTGCTTGTCCAATCAAATTTAGTATTTCATAGCTAAATGCGTATTTTATTTGACTCTTCAGGTTTAAATAAGTTACGTCTAGAAATTAAAGACCAAGGCAACACTCAGCTGTATGCCAAAAAAGTAATGTACTTTAAGTGGCTAAAGTGGATTAATTAATGCTAAATATTTTCTAATTAAATTTAGATTGTGAATAAATCTCTCAATTCCTTGAATACATTGTATTACTTACACTTTGTAACTGTTGTGTATTTAACAGCCCTTTGCTTTAACTTTAAAATATATATATAAAGAGTGTTCTGGCACTGTACTGTATAGTGTATTCTCTCTCTCTCTCTCTCTCTCTCTCTCTCTCTCTCTCTCTCTCTCTCTCTCTCTCTCTCTCTCTCTCTCATTTATTTACTGACCTCCCAACTGGACCCTCTCATATATTTTCAGCATGATGTGATTTATCTTTTTATACATCACTCATTTAGTACACTGATTACTCTCAACCCCCCCACCACCACCACCACCACCACACACACTTCAATTTGTCCTCTCTGTAAATTAATCAAACCACTTGAGCAGCCCTATAAAACACACAGTGAGCAACACATGAATATGCATGAAGTTAAACAAATTTGGTATACACACACACACACACACACACACACACACACACACACACACACACACACACACACACACACACACACACACACACACACACACTCCCTGTTTTTAATTAACATTGTTTAGTTATCTCCACCCTTAGCTTCTGTAGATGGTATAATGTATAGAACACTCCTGTACCAACACACGCATGTCTGTGGGTCATACTTAATGAAATTGTTCCACTATAAATGCTTGCTGCCCTGTAAACAAACATTCACTGAGCAGTAAACACACACACGCACACACACACGCACACACAATGGTTCTCTGTTAGATCTTATAATGGATTTGCTAACAAAGTTACAACAATCCTTACACACTCTCTGTGATATCCACAACACATGTACACACAAATACTCTGGATGTATGTATGTGTACTGTCTTTATCTGTCGCAAGCACATGCAGATTTGCATGTTTATCACATTAACTCACAACTACCCACAATGCAGTTTGAGAAAGAGAGAGAGAGAGAGAGAGAGAGAGAGAGAGAGAGAGAGAGAGAGAGAGAGAGAGAGAGAGAGAGCACTAGGAGTACTATAAAAGGCTATGACAAAGACCATACACACACACACACACACACACACACACACACACACACACACACACACACACACACACACACACAAACACACACACAGCTTCTTTTAGACCAGCTCCAAAAGCAACACACTCTCTTTCTCTGTTCTAATTTTTCCTTATCTAGTATTCCTATTCCTCTACATCTTCTCCTCTTTCCTTTTTTACTTTCTGACTCACAATTCTCTAGAATTAAAATATACACAATCACACACAAACAAGCCTGCACACAGTCAGAGTCCCGTCTAGTGCAGCTCTTTTCTAACTTCCGTCATCAAGGCAGGGTGCACAAACTCTCGATTGGTGTGTGCACTGTTCTAATAGTTTGTTCTAGTTCAAAAGCACTTCTGACTAATGCGGGCATTCCTGACCGGGGCTTACCTTTACTCATCAAATAACCCCAAATATTTATTGCAAAAAGAAGGAGTAGAGGACATGGACATGATTCAGCAGTTTGCACATAAATCTTGGTGCAGAAGTGGATCAGCTGTTAACTCTCTGTTGTAGAGATCAGAGGATTGTGAAATTAAATGCCAGATCTGCAACTGATAGATTCTTCACACTGGAGTCTTGGATCTTTAAAGTTACCTTAGACTGTACTTCTGCACTGAAGCATACTACTGTCAACCAGATTGGGAGGTGTGTCTGGTCGTGACCGGGAAAAAAGAGAGATAGAGAGAGACAGAGAGAGAGAGAGAGAGAGAGAGAGAGAGAGAGAGAGTGAGTGAGTCCAGCTGCATCCTACAGTATATCCTGGAAAGAGTTGTAGATCCAAAGCCTATCCCAGGAACCCCATTAACACCAGTCCATCCCAGGGACCATATAGGACATGACAATAAGATAAAGTTTATCTTAACCAATCCATGTGTTAACATGTTTCTGTGAGGTTGGAGAAAAACACAGAACCCTAAGACACAGCTTCTAAGCCCATGATCAAACCTGAAACCCTGAAGCTGTGAGACACCACCCCAGTATTATGACTATACACTATATATAAATATAAACATGGTGTTTCTGTTTATGTTAGTTAGCTAGATAAAGTGTTGAATTTTTTTGGCACTGAATGCACTCATTCACATGATGTGTAACTACTGTATGAAGGCACGGATCATAAGCTGCGTCCCCAGTGACATATGCACATACAATATGGTCTATGCAAATTACTGTCCAGTGTAGGAATTTTAGAAGAGGAGTCTCGTCTCAAATGGAACACAAACAGATGACTGGAAGTATAATTCGTATCGCAGGCGACGGAGAAAGACGTCAAACGCATGTAGCGCGATGCCGCTATCTTTAGCAGAATACATACAAATAAAAATTTTTAAATGTAAAAAAATAAATCACACAACATGTGCGCAACAATTTATTTTAAAAGACTTTTATAACCAGAGTGTCATCAGCACATGCCTTCTTCTAACCTGCCTCTGTACCAGTGATGTTCACACAAGTGGCCACTTGCTATGTGAAGAGAATTGAATGCCCTTCAGCTACATCGCACCTGGAACTGAACTGCAACACCTGTCTAAACAGCTGTAAGCAGACAAAAGTCCTCAAAACCATGGAGGTGCTACATGTGATGGTGTTCTGTAAGGCTGGGCAAACAAGATCCGATTCATTTTAAAGCTACATGTAAAACCTACAGCCCACATGACATTCTTAGCTCTTTTCCCAGGAAGTAGTTATGAATTTGTGAACCAAAAATGCCCCATTGAAAGGCATGACCCTGACTTCAAGTGACACCCGGGTGAGCTTAAGAGTGGGCTGTTCAAATTCAAATGCACACTGGCTGCATTGTAGGCAGATCAGGAGCTATAAGAAACCATTGTGTCTTCATGCTGGAGTCTTTATGAGGCCACACAAAATACAGAGAAGGACACGGTCAGTTATAATGGACTCAGAGTAGAGACTCGAGTCCAAACAGCTGGATCTCAGTTGGGGACATTTTCACTCACATGGCTACAGACATGGTTCCACTACGATTCCAGAAGTGAAAGAGATCTGGGATGCTTCTGAACATTTATTAAACGGTTCCTGGATGAGTTACTGATTAAAGTTGTGGGGTTTTTTTGTGTGTTTGCTTTTCTTTGTTGCATGAAAATGATGTGTAGACAATTAAATAAGCTCCAAAACATACAATCGTTCAGACCTATTTTGAATCTGTGAATATTTTTGTTTTTGAAATATGGATTCTACTCACTCAAGTGATCTCACTTTATATATTATAAAAAAGTGCTAGTTATGTCTTAATACATTGCAGTAGCACCAGTAGCAGCAGATTTTTTTGGACCAATCAGAGATATTCTTTTTGCAAAGCCCAAATTTTTGGTCCGCAGATGACTATATCAATAACCATGAAAGAACTAAAAAAAATGTAGGAAACGAAATAATCCCTAGTTCGTATTATCGGGATTATTTGGATTGAATACTCAAGTTTGCCCTGTAATTCTCAGCTGTTTTAGGGCCGGGGCTTAAATTTGCAAGTTTGCATATTCTTTACAGCATTCCTTCTGAACCATGGATGGATTGCACAGTTCAGATTTGTGCCTTTAAGTTTACAAAACTGTAAAGTTATCCATTTGATTTTTATTTGAACAGCGCTGCAGGAATTGCATCATGCAGAAACACCTATGAGCTAGAAGCTGATCTTGTAGAAAAAGACATGCAGTTTTCACGATGCTTTCAGTGCAAGCACACAAACACACAAACGCACATACGGCACAGAAGTGAGCTAATTACAATGTATTATTCCTCTGAAAGTCTGGTTTTCTAACAATATCAATAACCATGACATCCTCTCTGGCATCACAATAGGAGAAACAGGAAGCAACGTGACAAATTGTGAACCTGGAATGTTATTTGAATTTATGTGAACCATGCCGTGTTTCAGGTGAAGTGAACCCCAGACCGCTGTTTTAAAGAGGACAAGGAATCGGATCAATGGATACTCCCTAAAAAAAGTAGTATAGTACTGTGGAATAAACAAAGACAAAATAAAGTCCTGAATAATTCATCTGCAGTTCTTCAATGACACACTTGTGAAGAAAAGAAAAGCTTTATCAGGGACTTTAATTCATTATAAATTATAAGAACAATATAAAGTGCCGAAGGAGAATGGGAAACACTTGTAGGAAATTAAATATTTAAACACACACACACACACACACACACACACACACACACACACACACACACACACACACACACACACACACACACACACACACACACACACAGATTTGCCATCAGTGCTGTTTTTTTCTGTAACAGCTGGATATCAGACAGCACTAAGTGCTCCTGAGGTCTGGGAGATTGATATGGACTGTGTGTGTGAGTGTGTGTGTATATATGTGTGTGCGTGTGTGTGTGTGTGTGTGTGTGCAATAAAGGGGAGCCAAATTAATCTGGGGTCTGATACCCCCCTTCGGGATCAGCTCAATTAACGACCCATACCGGCTGAGGCTCCTGACTAAAAGCCATCCATTCCCTCCCTCTTCCCCTTTTCACCCACT
>NC_062531.1:8229215-8231715 GCF_022655615.1 Tachysurus fulvidraco | reverse complement strand
ACGTCCCCAGATTACTGCTCACACAAACGCCTCTGTAATTGTTTGGGGCTGAATTGACTCCACTCTTGAAAATTCTCATTTTGCTATAAAGTTCAAAATGATCGATCTCTCTCTCTCTCTCTCTCTCTCTCTCTCTCTCTCTCTCTCTCTCTCTCTCTCTCTCTCTCTCTCTCTCTCTCTCTCTCTCTCTCTCTCTCTCTCTTTCTTTCTTTCCCTCTCTCCAGCCAGGATCTGCAGAGGAATTCCAGCCTTCAAGCCAAATGTTGCCACACACACACACACACACACACACACACACACACACACACACACACACACACACACACACACACACACACACACACACACACACACACACACACACACACACACACACATACTGCACACAGGTAGATGCATGCATGTGACAGAGGATGGGTGTGTTTATGTGAGGCTAGCCAACCAATATGTTGGGAATCTGTCTAGTCAGTATTGATTTTACGCAAATGACCCTTGACCTTAGCCAAGCCTTTGTGACCTTGTTGATTTAGACTAGTTCTATAGCTGAATGTATGTCATGTATGTATGTGTGTGTGCTTGTGTGTGTGTGTGTGTGTGTGTGTGTGTGTGTGTGTGTGTGTGTGTGTGTGTGTGTGTGTGTGTGTGTGTGTGTGTGTGTGTGTGTGTGTGTAGCAATATTTGGGTAGTATATAGACAATATACAGTGTTTTTTTTTTTACCTCGAAGGCTGATTCCAAACCATTAAGATGAAGGGTGTGACACAGAAATGAAGGGCATGGAGAAAACATCAGGGAATTAGTCTTCTTTGGATAATGTTAGATTTTAGAAAGAAAGACAGAGAGAGAGAGAGAGAGAGAGAGAGAGAGAGAGAGAGAGAGAGAGAGAGAGAGAGAGAGAGAGAGAGAGAGAGAGCAAAGTTAAAACTTCCATGTTTTTTTTATTTGTACCAAATGTGCTCAATGAACCAAGACATATTAGATGTCCCTTAAACTCTATTACTAGTTCACTGCATTTGAAGCAGTTTATGTTTTCTTCAAAATATTTCCATCATCATCATCATCATCATCATCATCATCACCACCATCATCATCTTCATCATTTTCTTATGTCCTATCTTTTATGTGCACACACACACACACACACACACACACACACACACACACACACACACACACACACACACACACACACACACACACACACACACACACACACACACACATACACACACAGACAGATGATTTATTGACTGACATAAAATGGAACTTCCCTTTACTACTTGTTGCCTTTTAATTCCAACACATTCCCTCCAGTTTTTTGGGTTTTCCCCAACACACACACACACACACACACACACACACACACACACACACACACACACACACACACACACACACACAATTTACAAGACTTTTATAAGATGTTTTAAAGGTTAAGGGTGAATTTTAGTGTTTTGACCACACCTTATAGTGGTATAAAAACACCCAATAAACAGTTACAGTTACAGCTCTTTTCCTTATCCCCTGACCCCACCCACACTGATGAAGCTACATATGATTATCTTTAAGCTAGAAGTAAATCTATGCATGCCTGGGGTCAGAGTTCACTTCCAGAAGCCTTAAATAATAAGACTAGTATAATTCCGTCTGATGAAATATTGCAAATCCTAGTTTCCTTTTGTACTATTAAAATGATGCAAACTGCTTTTTTAATTAGGCAACTGAAGAATCTACTCTGTTCCTGAGCTACAGGAGAGCTGGACATTAGCCAGTATCTCCACATGCCATGCCGCAATGTCAGGCTCTTCATTCCATGGCAACATAAAAAGTGCAAACTCAGGAATAAATAAAAAATAAAGTAAAAAAAAAACTGGACATGAAAAAACTGGAACACACACACACACACACACACACACACACACACACACACACACACACACACACACACACACACACACACACACACACACACACAAACAGAGCCCAGTGGGACATGGGACTTCAACCTGTACAATTGAATTCTGAATAATACAGTGTGTAAGTATGTACATGCATGGAACATGAGTGTGTGTGTGTGTGTGTGTGTGTGTGTGTGTGTGTGTGTGTGTGTGTGTGTGTGTGTGCGCGTGCGCGCGCGTGCGTGCGTGTGCGTGTGTGTGTGCGTGTGCGTGTGCGTGTGCGTGTGCGTGCGTGTGCGTGTGTGTGTGTGTGTGTGCGTTCCAGTTTTTTCATGTCCAGTTTTTTTTTTTACTTTATTTGACTAATTGAAATGAACCATGTTACTTGTTTAAATCAGAAACAACTACAAAGGTAAAAAGAAACATGGATGATTTTGTGATATTTATTTTCTCATAAATTAAGCTGTAAAAAATGCCCACATTCTAAATGTATCCTTTGTAACATTTCAGACAAATTATATCTCAATTTGCACCTGTCATATGTAGTAAAACTAAAACACAAAAGACCTAAATAAAATATTATATAACTTTCCCAAAGTGAAT
>NC_062531.1:8221715-8224215 GCF_022655615.1 Tachysurus fulvidraco | reverse complement strand
AGGAAAGAACTAGAACTCCTTGCTTGAGATGAGGAAGGACCCATGTACACTATATTGTAAGCATGTTGTGCAACCATTAATCAAGAAGACCCAGAAGAGGGAGAGAGAGAGAGAGAGAGAGAGAGAGAGAGAGAGAGAGAGAGAGAGAGAGAGAGAGAGAGAGAGAAGCAACTCAGCTCAAAGACGAGTATTAAATAGGAAATTAAAAACCTCTGAGTGATTAATCATTTGCTAGTTACACACACACACACACACACACACACACACACACACACACACACACACACACACACACACACATGCACCTGCACACATCTGAAGTCGTGGGGTTGACAAGAACCTTCCAGATGGTCCTGCAGAGAGAAAGGAAGAGAGAGATAAAAAAAAAGGAATTTGTTTCCAAGTGAAATCTATTATTTTAACTAACAATAAAAACAAAACAATATGGCCTGAGCCCCATTTTCCAAAAGCTGTATTCTGTGAGTGTAAACATACTGAGATCTGGCTGGCTCTCCTCACTGAAGTGAGACAGAGGAACGGGTCAGAATCTGGGAGAGAAAGAAGATGTATGAATAGTTGTAAGTGCAAACCACAGCAAAAAGTGAAGCTAGGGTATTCATCATGCTTAAGGAGACTACATGACCTCTCTCTCTCTCTCTTTCTCTCTCTCTGTCTCGGGGCTGCAGTAGATTTACCTGGGCAGGTATAGACTTGCATCGATGGACAGATGACGGAATGGTGTTCACACAGGCTTTCTCAATCCGTTAGAGAGAAAGACAAAATATAGCTCCTGAGAGCACAAAGGTTTTTAGGATCCATTGTTTTCTCTGTGCTTTAAGTTGTGCCTTCACACACCCGGCCTACTGCCTCTAATCAGAAGCGATACCTTTGACAGTAAGGGGAGCTTTCAGAACTCAAGGGTGTATAAACACACAGGGCTTTAAAGTGATCACCTGCTGAATGTGCTTGTGTGTGAAGCATTAAAGGTCATCCTCTGGTTTTTTTTGTTTGTTTTTTGAAAGCTGAATCGCTCTCTGTATATTTCATTTTGCCAAACATTCCAGTTGGAGTAACAGACTCTCCCAAAGTGAAATGCTTTAAGTGTCTTTTTCAAAAATGTTCCACTCATAAATACACAAACACACACACACACACACACACACACACACACACACACACACACACACACACACACACACACACACACACACACACACACACACACACACCACAGTCTCTGGTTAAAATGTCACATTTGAAGATTTAGAGACCTCTCTTACAGAAATATGGTACTGCAAAAAAACATGTGATCAATATCTGATACCATAAGTTGTGCACTAGTGACTTTGTCAAAGATTTAGCAAATGTTTAAACCTTTAGGGACTTTATTAATGATCAGTCACTAATCATCTATGTTCCTAATGACCAATCACTGATCACCACTGTTCTCCTATAGCGTTTTTGATCACCATACAGCCTGATAGCTCGGGGTTTTTCTCCCCACTGACTCAATAGAGTTTTTGCATCTCTGAAAAATAAATAAACAAATACATAAATAAATGAAGAAATAAAATTAAAGTCAGTATATGTGTATAGGTAACATTCGCATGCATGTGAGATGGTCGCATGAATGTGTGCTTTGTGTGTATGTTTTGCAGATGAGGTCAGAATGGAAGAAGCCTATAAATCACTGACAATGATTATACCCTGCAGGGAGATATAGGCAGACTCACTTGTCCAAACACACACACACACACACACACACACACACACACACACACACACACACACACACACACACACACACACACACACACACACACAAATGCATGCATCATACCCAACCTCCAGTTACCTTTCTTGGGTGTATATTTGATGGCTGCTATACAGTTTCTTTCAATAAACAATTAATCCTTTCTTTTAACTTATCCCTCGCTAATGTGCCTAGGAATGGAGTGAGGGAGAGCACATGAGAGGAGGGCTGAAACAATACAAGATAATGTGGGCTGATAACTGGTGGCTAAAATCAACCAATAGGAGAAAATGTATTAAGTTAAGGAAGGTGAGTTGGATTTGTATGATAAAACTGCTGGGCTGAAATCCACTGGTGTGAATCAACCAATGAAAGCCTTGTTCAAGAAATAAATGAAGTTAAATATATGACGGAATCAGCCAAGGATGAATGGATGAATTCCACGTGAAGTAAAGAGGGTGGGTTTGGATGGGACTGAGTCAACTTAAAGGAGGTATACTGTAAAACAACTTAGCACCTTGGTGCTTATATCAGCTGATCTAATGACATAAAAAGAGAGGAGAGTGTGAGAGAGAGGCTTTAAGCATGTAATAAGTCTTAATCGGCTTTCTCCAGAATGTTAAGGTATTTGAATCGCTGCTGGTTGTACAATCTCTCTCAGCAAAAGAGTTTTTATCCTCTTAGAATTCCCAGAGTGCACACTTTTGTAATTTCTCCTCATCGATCAGACAAGAGATCCAAAGAGAA
>NC_062531.1:8171715-8216715 GCF_022655615.1 Tachysurus fulvidraco | reverse complement strand
ATAACAATTTCATAACAATCTTTTATTTCCCATGCGTGTACTGGGGTCCATCACCTGTATTGGATAAATCAGTTTAAATCAGTTTTTTATAAAAATAATAAACATTAATTAGAACTAATCGATAATCCATTTTTTTAGGTTTATGTCAACAGAGTGTCTTTATTATAAATTTTGCTGCACTTATCTTGTTAAATTTATGTAGTAATCACAAACATTTATCACCAATGTTATTGTTTGGGAATAAAATAAAGGGTAAAGGACATACATATATATTCTTTTTTATTTATATATAGATTTCTTTTTCTGTTTATTTCTGTTTTTAAAACCCCAATAATATGATGTCCCAGGTTAATTTGAACAGTACCAAAAGATCCAACGAGTGAACATAACACAAGGGTTAATTAGTAACTATTGAAACACTACTAAACTGCTTCATTAGTAAGTATTTGAGCATTAATTAAGGAGGTGTATTGTAAGGTTTTACTAAAAAGGAGACATATTATTATTATTGATATAGACAACACATTCTTGTCATATAACCAAGTTCAGTGGGTGCACAAAAAATTTCTGTTTCTGTGTGTGTGTGTGTGTGTGTGTGTGTGTGTGTGTGTGTGTGTGTGTGTGTGTGTGTGTGTGTGTGTGTGTGTGTGTGTGTGTGTGTGTGTGTGTGTGTGTGTGTGTGTGTGTGTGTGTGTGTGTGTGTGTGTGTGTATGTGTGTGTGTGTGGGCATTTCAACTTTGGTGGTGCAGCTCATCTGTTGCATGGATGAATGGATGAACGAAAATGCAAAGGGAGGAACAAAGGAGCACAAGAGTAAGGTGTAATGGAGAGGAAGGGCAATGTTTTGGACACCAAGCCTTCGGTGTGAAAAAAAATGTTCTTACAGCCTTATAGAACACTACAAACAACTTTTATTGTGCTTTGTTTTTTCTCTAAATAAGCAGCTGAATTTGAGATGTTTAAGTCCATAATTGCAGACAGTGTCAATTTTCTCTGTGGCACATCTGTTTGTGTGTGTGTGTGTGTGTGTGTGTGTGTGTGTGTGTGTGTGTGTGTGTGTGTGTGTGTGTGTGTGTGTGTGTGTGTGTGTGTGTGTGTGATCAAGTGTGTAAGAGAGAGAGAGAGAGAGAGAAAGACAGAGAGACAGAGATGACAGTAGCTTAGAAAAATAAACCAATTCCATTCAGCTTTTTCCCCATTCGTTCCTTTTCTGAGCTACTAAAGCAAACACTCAATGAAATCTGAGACAGTAGCAATTTAGCTAGCTTTCTCCCTTTTTCCCCTCACACACACACACACACACACACACACACACACACACACACACACACACACACACACACACACACACACACACACACACACACACACACACACACACACACACACACACACACACACATACACACACACATACACACACACACACACACACGCACACACACACACACACTGGCCTTGTCACCCACATCAGCAGTTGAATATGAAACAGAGGCTTTGATTATTAGGTGTAATCTGACAGGAGCCCATTGGAGGCCTAGAGTTTGAAAGCCCACATATTTGGCACAGTGTTGAAGTTCATGTTGAAGAATTATGTCTATGAGAGTGGACTCTCAGGATTTAGCTTTCTGTCTTTGGCATTACCGACCGGATGAGCTTAAATGGAACCAGAGAAAAGAAGGAAAGAAGTGCAGAAAGAAAGAGGTCTTCTTTTATTACACTCCCAAAATAAAGAGAAATCTAGAAACTGATAGTTATAGAAGCATTAGTAATAGGGTAATGTGTGTGTGTGTGTGTGTGTGTGTGTGTGTGTGTGTGTGTGTGTGTGTGTGTGTGTGTGTGTGTGTGTGTGTGTGTGTGTGTGTATTGCTATTCTTATAGAAATATAGAGCATTATAGAATTAAAGTGATTGTAAATAGTTTTCATTCACAGAAGCATTTACACCTGAAATCCAATTAGTTCCAAGTAAATTTTCAAACAAGGATGTTAAACTGTGATGTTTGGATATATGAGGTTTTGCAGGCATCATTAAATGTGCAGTGTCATGAATGCATTGCATCATTTATGGCTCATTAGCATTAATCAACATATGTGAACAAGAAGGAAATCGATGTTTTTGAAAAGTCTGGGCGGACTTTTCATCGAGTTTGTTCTATGGATATATTTACACACAACTTTACTAAAATGATTGGTGAATGAGTGATGAGTGGACCTTCATCAATGTCCCTTTAGTTTGAATCACTTGTGAAACCCTTGAAGATTTTCTGTAGAATTCTACAACCTCTGAGCTGTGAACATGGATTCAACAGAGCTGTGGGATCATCGGAGAAGTTAATACTGACAGCGAACACACTCGCCATCCTCACCCACAGCAGATGGACCCATTTTCACTCCAGATTAGAAACCCAATTAAACCAACAGGCATAATTAATTGTTTCAATTCTTTGTCCACAATTCATGAGGAGACTTATTCATCTGCTCCTTCTCCATAATTACATTTACTTTAGAGAGACTTTTCTATTTGTTTGTCCTTTACCTAATCTTATACCCTTACCTTGCCTGAATTCACAGTGGTAAAGAATAGCAGTACTGGTACACACACACACACACACACACACACACACACACACACATCATTATAGCCAAGTCACTCACAGGTCAGCCTCCTCAAAATACATCAATGAGAGAGGTAGAGAGAGAGAGAGAGAGAGAGAGAGAGAGAGAGAGAGAGAGAGAGAGAGAGAGAGAGAGAGAGAGAGAGAGAGAGAGAGAGATGTGTTAATTACACAAAGCTGCCCCACCCACTCGGCCACCTGCCATCCAATCACAGACCAGATTTTCAACCACCAACTGTTTAAACACGTAGCAGTAACCATAGCAATATACCAGGCTGACAGGTGGATAATGAGTTGGATGGGTGGAGTAAAGCTTCATACTCTAGACATTACAAATTCACACACTTACACATTAACGACTCCATGGAGACGACCTCTGCCCTCATGATGAAATGCGAGCAAGGTTAATGTTTCACTCCTGGATACAACACACAGACATACAGTATATTATGAGACTACTATTATATGGACACAGACCGAGACTGTGTTTATATCACATCAACCACTTAAGTCATCAGTTAAGTCTAAACTTTCTTACAGTTTATTTGTATTTATTTGCCAACAGTAAAATGTTCCTATTGCTTATATTTAGTGCTCCTTTGTTAGGTGACTCAGGATCCACACAAGGCTTCCAGTTTGCATACAGTATATACTGTATGCTCACTACATAATGTAGCACATCCATCTGGTTGTATTTCTGGGGTACCCCCAGCAGCATGACCATATATTTTGGTGTGACAGGATGACATTAATAACAACATAGAATCAAAGGAAATTAAGTTGAAAGGCTTCCACACTTGACTTATGATACAGGCTACTGTCTTGTAAAAATCTTTAGAATAATCTTATAAAACATATTTAAGAGACCACAACATACAATAACCCAGCATACAGTCTAGCACGGTTTTAGATGTACCTTTCAACTTTCTCGATATAAAAGGCAAGTTTACCATCTTCTCGGAATAGGTGATGTCATTCTACTTGGTTGCCAGGTTTTGCAAAATATCTATCTCAATTATATCTTAAAAACACAAACTAAATACATGAATCTCAAAACTTGGAAAAGTTGACATCTGACATGACATTAAAGAATATCTGTACTTAAACTTATTTATTACTTTTAAATCTGATTATTTGCTTTAAAACAAGAACTTGGTGGCCAAAGAGTATTCCAAACTACCCAAATCTGGCAACCCCATAAACTGTCCTGTTGACCGCTTCTCCCCTGGGCATGATGTGGTGACATCTCTTCCCTAGTGGTCCTTTATTAGTGCTGGTTACAATACCTCTTTTTACCAACTAGGTTTAATAATAACTCAACGGAGATAAATTGTAAAGTCTTTCTGCTTCCCCATGATTTCTCACCATCGCAAAAGTTGAGCAAATCACGGAAAATGAGACAGATTTTTAAAATCACTGATTACTCAACAGAGATACTTTATGTTTTTATGAATGTATAATGAAAGGATCTGTGAAGATTAATATTTGTTGAATAGCTTATTTAAAAGGTGGGAATTTGCTCCCTGTCCTAGAAGCTTGGGGAAAACCCTTGATGTTCCCACCAGAGAGGATTTTCAAGCAAGTGTTTTCAGGAGTCTAAGAAGCTATTCAAAGAAATCCTTTAGGAACCATTTTTGTTAAATGATTCGTCTTGAACTAAAAAACTCACAAAAAGCCATAAAAATGGCTGTGTGTGTAAGGGAGAGAGAGAGAGAGAGAGAGAGAGAGAGAGAGAGAGAGAGAGAGAGAGAGAGAGAAATGTATGCATGAGAGGACAAGAGAGATGGAGAGATTGCAAATGACTCTTGCAATCCCTATGAAATCATTTTCTGACTCAAATCCTTGTCTTCTGAAACATTTTGTTATTAATGGGAAAACGTAAGATAGAAAGCAATGTGTGAAGGTCTCAGCCCACACTGTCTCAGTCTGCACAAAGGCCTAGTGATCTCTTTTCCCAGAAAACACTGCTACAAAAGAAGGCAAGCAGTAACACACAAAGTACAGAACAAACACACACACACTCACACACACACACACACCCACACACATACGATGCCCTTTACATCCCTTTTCCCAACCGGAAATGATAGAAAGACCCACATTTACCAGGTTATGGTCAATCTACAAAAATGTGTAATACTGATATATTGTTCTTAACTTATAATGGAATGGAATATTATAGAAGAAGATATTTTACTTTAATATGTCAGTTCTTGAGGTATAGCAAAGCGATATTGTAGTGCTGTGTGAACATCCCATTCCAGATTTGGTCTCCCAAGTTGCTGTTATGAGAACCTCCACTCTTCTTCTCCACTGTTGTTATCATTCAGCCACAAGGTCAGGTCAGTGAGGTCAGGAACTGATGTCAGGTGAAGAGGCCTGGTGTGCAAAGGTGTTCCAGTTCATCCCAAAGGTGTTCAATGGGGTTGAGGTCATGGCTCTGTTCAGAACACAATGTCTTCATAGATCTCAATGTACATTTTTGTTTTAGGAGCACAGTCATGCTGAAACAACTTTGGGCCCTTTAGTACAACCATGTGCTTCTAATTTGTGGCAAAATTTATAGAGTGTAATTTGGACATATTGTGTATTTATCTAATATCCAGACCACGTGATCCTCTGTGGTGACCTCGAACAGGGATCAGCAAGAAGAAGAAGAAGAAGAAGAAGAAGAAGAAGAAGAAGAAGAAGAAGAAGAAGAAGAAGAAGAAGAAGTGTATTTATGTGTATATATAATATCATTTACACTTGTATAAAGTCTCACAAAAAATAGAACTTTGGTAGAGTTAGGTAACCTGAGAGTGTGAAAGTAAGTCACACTCTGTTGTCTGACACACACTGTGAGAGGTTTTTGTTTATAGACCTTACACCATCATCTATTATATTGTTCTATGTCATCTCACAGATGTTTCACAGCATTAAACAAGCACAAACAGATAAGGAGGAAAGAAAGGAGGAAGACATCATATGTTCCTTAATGCAAACCAAAGAGAAACCATGCCAAATGGATAGAATGTTAAAGAAAAGAAATAACTGGGATTTAGGCACACAGGACACACAGAATGATCAAAAAACACTTTTTCAATCCATACATGTCATTCCTTTGCCCAAGTTGTTGCTCATTCAAAGTCTTTCAGTCTTCATTCATTCATCAAGCAGAAAAGGCACATGCACCTGTTCCAACTTTCTCTACACAGCCGGACAGTCACATTCAGTCGCGCTCACACAGATCAAGTCCTCAAATAAATAAATCACCCACCAGCTTCCTCTTTACTAATGAAAGAAGAATGTCCAGTGAGGAAGTCAGCAAGAGAAAGAAAGAGCTGTTTGCATTCATCACTGTGTCACTCAGTAGGAGAAAAGAAGTGTTATAAAGAGCTCCCTGAATGAATGACAAAACGGGGAGTGGGAGTCAACAAAAACGCTCACAGCTTTAAAAATGATGTGGAAAAAAAAATCAAAGCCATTATGGACACCATTGTGTATGTGTACATATGCCAATGAGTCTCTTGGTCCTTTAGTCAACTGCAGGTCAATTTTTGCCATTTTTTAAATTTTCTTTGTAAAGCAGGTTTCCTTCAACTCCACAAAGCCCTATACTGATCACAAGCTATATTTACGATGGTGCCGTGCTAACGCCAGACTGTAACAGCAGCTTTTACACATTCATTTACAGTAGCTGCTTTTGTCAGATTTTATCTGATCTGATTTTGCATCTCTCCAAATGATCACGTTACTCAGACTCCTCTTCTATCACTTAAGTAGAGAAAAATACTATTATTAGAAGAATAAGAATAAGAATAATAAGAATTTATTTCTCTAACAAACATTACAGCACAGTGAAATTGTTTTCTTTGCGTGATTCCAAACTAAGATGAAAAAAAGAAAGAGAGAGAGAGAGAGAGAGAGAGAGAGAGAGAGAGAGAGAGAGAAGCCTAGACAACACAAAGTGAGAAGTTAAAGATTATTTAAGGATTAATTGTTTCTATTCTAAGTAGATAGATAGATAGATAGATAGATAGATAGATAGATAGATAGATAGATAGATAGATAGATAGATAGATAGATAGATAGATAGATAGATAGATAGATAGATAGATAGAGTATCCACAAACTTGGGCAATAATGCAATATATAGTACCTTATTATAAAATCCCCCTCCCTGTATAAATAATGTTTTCCCCAACATATCTTATAATGACATATTTGGTTCAATTTCCTTAAATATAAAACAAATACAACTTTTAAGAGGCAGTGACCCTGACCTGGATAAATCATAAACTAAAGAGGAATGAATCAACATATGAGTATGCACAGTGCAGATCCTCTACATCCAATGAGTCCACTCCTTTATTAATGAGCATCACATATGACTGCCTGCTCCCAAGATTTATACCTGTTAGGCAGCTCTAGTTGAAACAAGACATGAGAAGAGAAGGAGATGTAACCCGGTAAAAGAGCAAAATGAAGGAGAATCTAAAGGTATGTTACAAAGTCTCAGGTAAGGTTTTATAATGCTGAAACTGGAATTTAGCCACTAAAATTCTTGGTATTTGTGTACAGTATTTGTAATACTATTGTGTTGATTAGTACACATAGTATAGATTAAATGGCATTTATAAATTTAGATACCTTGTGCAAGCAGTGAATCAGAGCAGATGTTTCCATTAAGTGCTATTAATCCCTGCTTTATAGTTTAACTCACAGCCTAGGACAACATGACAACATGAAACAACAGCTCACAACAGCCCTTTGTGTCCTTCTGAAAGACTGAGAGAGAGAGAGAGATATTTCTCTGCCCACAGTGTTACTTGGTCTGAAGTCACCCCTTATAGACAGACGATTGGCTAATGCCATGACCTCACCGTGGTTTTGCCCCCAGTCCAGAAAATGTCACACCATGACTCTGTCTGCCATTTCCATTCTCTTCTCTTCTCTTCTCTTCTCTTCTCTTCTCTTCTCTTCTCTTCTCTTCTCTTCTCTTCTCTTCTCTTCTCTTCCTTTCTCTTCTCTTCTCTCTGTTCTGCCTTTCTTCTCTGTAAATGACTTAATGCTGAGTTGATAATAAGGAAAAACAGTCTCTAATGATAATAAGGGAAAGCTGAGCACACAGACTTACACAGGATAAGATAGACAGGTTTTAACTTGGTATGTTTGACCATATTTCTTAATAGATCATCTACTCTGCTTAAGAAATCAAAAATATTCAACAATAAACCAAAGCCTGAAAGATAAACCAGTATCAATTATACTCGATACACAAAGTATTGTACTCTGTCTTGTTGTTTGGGGTCATAAAAAATTCATTAAAAAACAAAAACAAACAAACAAACAAACACTGCCATCTAGTGGCTAAAAGCTAAATTTGCATCATGTTTATACTACTGTACCTTTATAAAGATTGTAGCATCTCATCGAAATAATAAAAGCTATAAACAAAATCTTTGTGACATCTCCCTAAGGCCTCACATTTATTATACGTGTTTTATCAATACAAAAAGTCAGTAGCCTGTTGCCAGTTAATGTTTCAGACATAAATAAACTGATTCATTTGCTGTGATAATCAACTGTTGAATGTTCAATTTTGAGATGCATATTTTGGTCTTGTAATCAAGAAAAAAAAAAACACATTAAGGACCAATGAGATTAAACACTATTTTTTTTATTTATTTGTATAATTTTGTGGTCAGATTGTTGTAGAAAATTAATGTGAATGTGTGTATTGCATGTGTATCTGTTACATCATCTAAACAAATTCCCCTTTCATGTTGAGAATCTGCATTAAACAGTAGGAAATGAAATGAGAAGACTTAGAACAGTCAAACAGTCAGGCTGGAATTTTATTTAACTTATGAAATGAAATAAAAAAGCAAACACTCCAGGTAAAAAAGATAAAAAAATAAAAATAAAAAAAAAACCAGCAACACAGGCAGACAATAACATTAATGTAATCTAATGGAAGTAGATTAAGGTGAGAAAAACACACAGAAAATACATTTTCATGGTCCACAGTTTCACTTTTCATAAAAAAAAGAAGGAAAAGGCAGATGCTCAGCCAAAGTACATACGTTTATGATGTACTTTAATGAACCACACAATAATGTCTGTCAAATCAAGATACTCAGTACAATGGAATTAAGCCCTCTTGCGGACAGGCGAGGTATTACAGGGAGCGGTATAGACACCGAGGTGCACATTGAAATGGGATTTTTACTCTCATACTGCATTAAGATTAAAGATGAAGCTCACAAGACAAATAATAAAAAAATATTCGTTGTGTTCAATCAGTATGGACAAGACTGGTTTAAAAAAAAAGGTACACCTTTTTTAAATAAGCATATTTATACATTCACATCTGTAAATCTTGTTTGAGACCATTGTGTCTGTTATAAATAAAGCTGACTTATTCATACACATATAATAGACTGTGACTTAAATATAAATCTATCGTACATCATGTGAAATTTGTCTATCTATTTCATTTGATTTGCCTTGTGTATTGGATGTGGACCATTTCTTATCTTTACATTTACGTTACATTTTACATTTTCATATGCTGAGTCTGAGGCTTCTCTCTGTACTTTACTGTCTGAAACCTTTATGACCTAAAAGAGAAACAAAATGATAATACTATGAAAATGTAGTAATCTATAAGTAAATCTCTATATGATTTCTCTCTTCTGACACACACTACACGTCACACACAGACAAATGTATGAACAGGTTAAACACAGAAAACATCATTCTCAAGCCTAGACAACAACAGCACGTATATAATAAATGCCCACAAAAACATAGCATATTGCTTAGAAATAATGTCAGTACCTGAGTGTGTGTGTATCGCTCCGTTCTGCTGGTCATCCTGAACACACAAGATCAGCAAAATCAGATTAGACATTATTTGTTATAAGTTTTATATTTTTATGGCTGAATAAAAATTATTTCATTACACCTGTTAAACATGATAAAACTTAGAGTTTCTAGCTGCATCAGACTAACCTGATGATTAAAAAGTATCTTATTATACGCTGTAAAAGTGCTTTTTTTAGCACTGTAAATGCTGCTACTGTATGTACTCGATATACCTGGTCAGGGTCATTATTAATGCTGCAGATGAACATACACCATCCACTCAATAATAATAATAATAATCCTTTTCCTTTATCAGTTTTAGCAATATCTATTTAAATGTTTCTGTACATCAAATATATTCTGGCTGCACATATAAACCGTAATAGAAATTAATTAGATTTAATTTCATTAATTTGCTATGAAACAAGATGGAGTATTTTTAACCATCACATTCTGGCAAAATGTCTGTCCTCTGAGCATGGGACAGAGTGAATCCTACTACAATGAGTATTAGTACTTCTAAATGCAGAAGAATTCCCAAAAAATTCCCAGAACATGGTGCATGAGCTGGGAATACATTGAGGATGGAAGACCAGTCCAGGGCAGGGCACCATTCTTATACATTTAGCCTTTCTCTTTACTCATGATGACTGCATGTATCTTGTGTAATACTGTACTTCACATACCTCTGCAATAATAATGGCAAAGAATGTGTGAGTAACAGGAAGTGTGTTTCTATGTGTGTGTGTGTGTGTGTGTGTGTGTGTGTGTGTGTGTGTGTGTGTGTGTGTGTGTGTGTGTGTGTGTGTGTGTGTGTGTGTGTGTGTGAGAGAGAGAGAGAGAGAGAGAGAGAGAGAGAGAGAGAGAGAGAGAGAGAGAGAGAGAGACTATATTGATGTGGCAATGTATACGCTTTAAAAATAACAATACGGGTAAACATTTATCTTTTAATGCTTGGACCTCTATTTAGAAAAGACTGCCAGCAAATGGTTAAAGGTTCAATGGTATTATTTTTTTCTCTCAGTAGGATTCAGATCTTTGGATATTAAAGTTATGTTTGCTCCAGTGTGTTGTGAGTGGGTGGCTGAGAACATCATACCTTGAATAAGCAAACAGTGTGCTGTACTCAGAGGACTGGTTTGCTAGGCTTAGAGCAGTGTAGGTGTCACTTAGTGAAACCTCTATATCCTGAAAATTAAAATACAGCAAAACAAACAAACAAAAAAAAACAAGCTGAGAGACCACTAAGACCACTGTAACACACACACAGTATTTGCACACATTGAAATTAACACTTACTCCAAGAGTATCATAAGTGACAGACATGGCGAAAGGGTCCAGCTCTGTGTATGTGTCATTTACAGGGTTTGAAATACTCTAGGGTTGGAGGGTAAACACACTTTTAAGCACAGGAAGAGAATGAGAAGGACAAGGTCTAGTTTAGAGAAAGTTCATACCTGAGTTTCGTTCTTTTTCCGTCTTGCCCTCCTGAAACACACAAACAAAATCATTTCTGTAACAATAATTCACATTTGTGTCATCATGTCTTTCATGTAGCTTTTTACTGTTATCTATATCTTGTTGTTTATAGACTGCAAAGTCTTTCAGTCCAGAAATTTCTGACATTCGTTCTCTTCAAATCGGACGTGACTATGTTTGGTACCACTGACGTCAATGCCCCCGAAGTACAAAGCATGATTAGCAAACTGCTTACATCAGCTCCTTGTTTACACTAAAGTAACTTCTTTCCTGCTTACTCAGCCTCTTGGTGTCTGAAAGCTAGCAAAAGCTATACATTTTCCCATTTTCTATCCACTTTCAGTATAGTAGTTTGTGAAAGGACTGAGAATTAGGATTATGGCTGAAGCAGTCATACATATATTGCTACAACTGTTAATGGAGCAATGTAGGCAAGTACTTTGAACTTTAACACATTAATAATAGTCACAATAATACTTACACACTGGAATACTGAATCGATCGTCATGTTTCTATAATAAAATCTTGGAATTTTTTTTACAAAGGTAAAGCCGGTAAAGCTCACAAATGTAACACATTAATAAAGTCACACTCCGCTATATAAAAGTACATAAATTAACAGACAATAAAACTCATGTTAATCTGTCTTATTAAATCAGATACAGTATGAACCACATCTACATTTCACATCTACATTGCATCTTAGACTACTGTAGCTGAAAGGACGAGCAAACACAAGCTTTCTGTAACATTCTGCAAACATTATGCTGGTAAAAATATTTACAAAATCCACCACCAATGAACCACAAAACCTCACTCATCTGTTATCTATACACGCTTTTCTAGCACTAGCACTGAGTTTAAATTTACAGTAGTATTAATATAACGCTTTAATAATGACAAGTACACAAGTACAACAGATCATTTCCACATTATGTGACAATATATATATATATAGGCACAATACACAAACACAAACATATGTAGACACTGACCACACACCCATATGTATGTATGTGTGTGTTGTTCAAGATTTAGTCTGCCTTTGCTGGCATTAAAGCCTCCACTCTTCTGTTGTGGGGATTTGTGTTCATTCAGCCACAAAAGTGCTACTGAGGTCAGGTACTGATATCAGGTGTGACCTGGCCTGTAGTCGGCTTTCCAGTTTATCCCAAAGGTCTCAATAGTGTTGAGGGGTTCTTTCATACTGTATCAACCCATGTGTTTATGGATCTCATAGGCAGTGTCACGCTTGAACATGTGTGGATGAGGCAGCTTGGGTCCAAAGAGATTCTTAATGCTAGAACATACTGTTCAAAGGCACACATATGTGTGTGATGGTCAGGTGTCCACGACCTTTTGCCCACGTAATACCCACATATACAGTCCCTTACTCACCTGATAAGCTGAATAACAATAAGTAGAGTTAAAACAGCCATGAATACCCCTGCTGCCCATATAGCAAACTGAATCCACCATTGATCGCCAATTGAACATGCCGTACAGTTCTGATTGTCAGTGTCTTTACAGAGAAACAAACACATAAATCACATAATATTAGGCTCGCAATGCAAGACATACAGTATGTCATACATACGACATACAGTATTTATTGATACTCTGACACTCTTGCCTCATCTTTGTTTGGTATCATGTTATGGTCTAGCCAGCCAGTTTTTTTTTTGTCTCGGAAATACCACATAAAGTTGCTGTTGTCTTCTGTCTCCCTACTGGTTCAAATGTCGTCTTTCCCTCCATAGTGTTATGTGCTGTGTGTTCTGTCACTTAGATAGTTTAATGACAGAGGTTACAAATATTTTACATGAACAGTCATTAACTTTAGGGGATGTGTTACCACAGTAGTTAAGGTGGTGAACTATAGAACAGAAGGTCATGAGCTCAAACCTCAGGTTCACCTGCTGGGCCCCTGAGCAAGGCCCTTAAACCTCAATTGCTCAGTTGTATAAATCAGATAAACATGTATGTCTGCCAAATGCCATGAATTATCCTTGTAAATTAATCTATCTATCTATCTATCTATCTATCTATCTATCTATCTATCTATCTATCTATCTATCTATCTATCTATCTATCTATCTATCTATCTATCTATCTATCTATCTATCTATCTATCTATCTATCTATCCTAGTCCAGTTAATAGAATAATTTTGATTTTATTCTAAGAGGAAACATTTCTCTCCAATCAGCTATACCTCAACCTGCTTTTATTTATGAATTAATTTATTTTTATTTACTTTTATTTATACTCTCTGGAATTTTGTTTAAGCAAGATGATATACAACTTCTTATTAGTTTAACAGGATTGAAAAAACTATTTTGGATGTAATCCCAGGCCTATTTTTGAGCATTTTGCTTGAAAACGACATGTTCAATCTATCATGGTGTATTTGAATAATTATGGTACTTGGAATAAGCATATACAGTATATTACCAGTTTATATTATTTACATATTACCACATTTCTATTAAATTAGTTGTTAATAATAAAATGGTTTCCGGCTCTGGGAGTTTTTGGTCACAGAATCAGTCTTTGTAGTCTTATAGCTGAGCTTCTTCCTGTACTTCTTGTATACTGCATGTGTAGATACATTCCGGCTTTATATGCTTAAGAAAAGAATTTATAATTTCCATCCTGGCTCTGAATGAAACATACATATACTGTAGAAGGCTGTATAAGTCATATTACCTCTCACAGCACAGGCGTATGTGTCTGTGTCCTTGTAGCTAGATGCATCCAGATACAGATTGTTATATTTGGTGAGTTTGTTCATTACACTTTGGCTGTTCTGGTACCAGCTGATCGTATGTTTAGGAAGAGTACATTTGGTGATACAGCTCAGTGTTACTGTCTGTCCATCGGACGTGCTGGAAGAACTCACCCTGACCTGAAAATCTACAGTACAAATAAACCATGAGGAATGTAATGTGGACAATTTTTATATTTCAACATCCATAAATGTCATTTATTCACCTGTAATAATCAGCTGAACCCTGAGTGAGCTGCTGAAGACTGGCTGTGTGGTATGAGTAGTGAAAAGGAAGCGATAATCTCCAGAGTCGCTGTCTTTAAGGTTAGTCAGTCTTAGAGTGCAGTCATTCTCTTTATCTCTGACAAACTCCACACGACCTGCAAACTGCTCCAAGAGACTCACGTCATTCTGATTGAACGTCCAGTAGCTTTTATTGACATTTTGTCCACTGGGATATGTGTAAGTGCAGGGGAAAGTCACCGATGAACCTTTGAAAGCACATACTGTTCTCTGAGCGTATGTTACATTCCAACAGTTCTTTTTCCAGACACCTGCAAGAGCCATGAATTTGAGAAGATTAGGTGGAAAAAGAACACGCAGGAGAACACTACTGCTCAGAAGACTGGGAGCTCAAATCCCAGCACTGCCAAGCTGCCCCCGTGGGACTTTTGAGCAAGGCTTTTAATCCTCAAGTGCTTAGCTATGCAAATAAGATCTATAACATCATTTTATCTGTAAGTGGCTCAGGATAATGGGGTGTGTCAAAATTATGTAAATATATTTCGATAAACAGCCATTTTTTTAAATTGGACTTTTATTACAGACAGTTACTTCACCTACATGTCTCAACACCAACAACTGAGTCACTGGCAGGCTTCAAAAGACGTTTTCAAATGATGAAATTCTTGCTGTATTGCTTTCCACCAGAGTTTTAGACTGATGGTATTTTTAGTCCATGAACTAGTGAACTAGTATCGATGTACTCATTGATCGACACTTCAAAAAAGTACTTCTGTAGGCTCTTATTACAGGATAATAATATTCTGTACTAATGCTAGCCAGATGTCGAACAAAAACTACCCTGACTTTCAAAGGGACTACACCAGAGGTACCAACATCTCATTAAGATTTTCATTAAATCGTTATGGTAATTTTTTTTTTTTCAAATAAAGAAATGGTCACAACAAACACAAAAAAGTCATCAAGGATGAGGGAGGTGAAATTTGCTTCTGGTAGCAATTAGTTTCACTTCCATTTGGTGAAGACCTCAGGCTTAGAAGACAGAAGAAATCAGGAGTGTATAAACATAAAACATATAAAAATGGAGGAGGTCCTGGATTTTTTAGACTATTTTTATATATAGTCAGAAAAAGTGGGGTATCTTCACAGATAAGACCAGACCCAAATGCAGGGATAGCAAAAAACAAACAAACAAACAAACAAACAAACAAACAAACAAACAAACAAACAAAAAAACATGATTTTTTTTAACATAACATATCACAACAAGGAAAACACTGCGAAAAGAAACTTGGGGAAAGAAAAGAAACCAAAACACAAAAACAGCAAAATGGAGACACCACAATGACAAAGATTCTGTGTTGGAGGGATAAATAGGGGAGACAATTAGACACATAAGGAACATGTGTGCAGAGGCAGGAAGGAATTAAGACTAGGGCGGGGCAGACACCTGAACACAAAATGTGACAAAAACACATGGCACAGGACACAACACCTGGAACGCCACCTAATGTTCATACAGGAAAATGTCCAAGTGTCATACTCACACACTGCAGGGGAACGGATCATCACTTCCTTGCTCCTGACCGAGCAGAAGTAGCTTCCTCCATCACCAGCAGATAAGACAAGTGTCTCGTTGTTCAATTTGGACTTTATTCGCTTGCCATCCTTCCACCAGGTGTCCCAGTTTGCAGCCAGTCTGCACTGAGTGCCACATGTGAGATGTAATTCCTGCTCTGTCATGCCAGGATCTATCCTCACCTGCAGGTCTGAATACATTTACACAGTGCTTTGTTTGGGTCAGAAGATTAAAAATGTGGACATCAACTGTAAATAACTATATCTTGGTAGCAAAAGTCTACAATTTTCATTTGTCAAACAAAGCGAAGATTTTCAATTCAGATTATTTTGACTTAAAAACAGTTTTAACAATTGTTTTTGGTAACACTTTACTGAAGCCCTTTAAGACGGCTTACAGAATAATCAGAAACATTTATAGAGATGTATTCTGGGAGGTAAAGCTGCCATAAAGACTCGTTTCATTAATATCAGATGTCATATTACAGAATTTTACCCATGTAAGTTATTTTTAAGACAGTATTTTGAACTCATGTTCCATAATCCTTATTATTATAGCTAGTTCGATAGCTAACATTAGCCAGCATGAGCATTTCGCTGAGAAAATTTTTATCTATTTAAGCAGAGACATCTTGAAAAATGTAAAACCTGAAAACTTTTATTTTTTTCCAGGTTAAGTTATGTCTAATAAAGCTAAGAAACATCTGTCCGGTACAAAGGCAGTTCACTGAAAGCGTTCATGGTTATACCGGAATCGACACTGAACTACGTTAACCATTATCCCTAGCAGACTTCTATTGATGTCAAAATTGACTGTTGCCCTGTCTGCTATAGTCTTTAGTGTAGATTTAGTCTTTTGAGCTGAGTGTAATAAAAGTGTGCATCAAAATAACAGTACATTTACTGTATGCATCTGTGTTCTAGTGATACTGTAACATGACTTATGAAATTCTTGAACTCCGGCTATTATTATCTAGTTTCTAAAAATTCTAAAATTCTTCGAAATGGTACATTAGGAAACAAAATTACACAACTCTGAAAATATGGTGAAAAACATCAAATGCTTACGTTAAAAAAGAGGAAGAAGAAGTAGAAGAAAAAGAAGTAGAAGTAAGTGGAAAAGATTTCAGACAAGTGGAATAAAAAAAAGGTTAAATACAGTATATCCCCAACCAAACAAGATAAAACAACAAATGAGGTAAGGAAAATTGGGCTAAAATATCAGAAGCTTGTGAATAAATCCTCTACCCAATCTATAATCAATCAGTATATTATTTAAATAAAATATCACCTGTCACTTTTAGAGTCACAGCTTTTGAGCTGAGATATTTCTCTCTGTTTGCTGTAACAAGAATGAAGCGATATTCTCCTGAGTCTCTGAGTCTCACGTCTCTTATTGTCAGAGTGCTGGAGTTTAGGGTCTCGGTATGATTCACACGACCAGCTAAGTCAGAGTCCAAAGTGAGGTCCTCTGGATAATACTCATTCTTCCATTTCTCTTTCTGTTTAGGACTGAACCAGATCACAGTGTGGATGCTGGTGTGTGTGTAAGAGCACTTAATGAACACATGCGACGTTTCAGGTGTGCAGATGTTTTCATCGTCACACGTCACAGTCCAGGTTGTCTGATAAGGGGAGACTGCAAAACACACACACACACACACACACACACACACACACACACACACACACACACACACACACACACACACACACACACACAGTGATCGAGAGAGTATACAGGATTTATATAATTTTATTATCTATAGTCTATTTTGTATGTACAGTTTATTAAAGGTTTATAGTTTTTCATATAGATTATAAATAAATAAATTATACATAAAATGTATAAATTAAATATAAACATTAACATTTTTAAGAACATTAAATATAAAGAAAAATCACTACTTATTCTCGCTGTCATGGTTTTATGAATATTCTAGCTAACGTAACTAATAAAACATTGCTTTATATGCTAATCTATCAATAATAATTGATTTTGATAGTCATCAATTTTGTATTATATTGAGTTCTTAAGAAATGAGAGAGAGACGGTACCTTGAGCATGTATCTGAAAGATCAAGTGCAGAACACCAGCGAATTCCAGCAACATTTTAACTTTTCTGAGAGGAAAATATGTTTTGTAAAATCTGTTGCTTTAATGTCCATATAATTATTCTCCGAGGAAAGGAAGTGTAAGGTTCGAAAATAATATCAGAATAGAATTACTTACTGTACAGAGTAGGCACATGGACAGAGCAGAAGTAGACAAAGCAGAGGGTTTCTGTGTAATATGGATGAAAAGCTTTGTTTCCTTCCTCTTTCTAGAGGTGAGGTCAGATATGGGAAAAATGTAAAGATGCACAATTAATTACAATTAAAAACCTAACAGCAAACCCACTAGAACCCAAAAACATTTGTACTTGTCTTCTTATAAATTATTATTTCTGGCTGTACTATAAGAAGAAACATGAGCATAAATACATTGTCTGCTGAAAATCTAAAAAACAAACAAACAAACAAACAAACATACATACAAACAAAAAAAAAAAACTTTTTCAGGTCCAAAATCTTGCAAACATTTGGCTTCTGATTCTGCACATTTTTTTTAAATAAAAGTGGTACAAAAATTTTAAATAAAAAAATACAAACAATAATAAAATTAGAAAATGATAAAATTACAAAAACAAAACAAAACAAACGTTGTGTTGAAGTGTTGAAATGATATTCGTTATGTTAAAAAAATAATCATTTCTTCAGTAGGCTTCATCACAGTTCATCTGTATTACATAAATTTTGAAGTCAATAAGCTTTTATTGTCATTTCAACCTGTATATACGTGACACAGTACTACACAGTAAAACAACACAGAGGTAAGGACTAAAAATAAGTTGTCTAAGCCACACAAAGTAAATAGTGTTCAAATTAGCACACAATTGAAATATAGAGGGTATGACAACCGCAGCCTTTGGGATTTCTTTAATCATCTAATTTTCAATTTGTTAACAAAGTGCACAAAACAGCCTTAGTTATATGATCGTTGTTGGTTGCCAAGTAAACCACATATACACATAAACTATCTGAGAAATGCAGATAATATTCATTCATTCAATAATTATGTTAACAACTAACCAAGCGACCTATGGTGAAGTGAACACTACCTTAAGCAGTATTTTTTTTTTAGCTAGCTCATGTTAATTCATATTTATATTTATAATTCCTATTTAACCACATAGTTAGATAGCAAGCAGAATTAACCTAACTAATTTAATTATTCCAAGTGGCCTCAAGCTATTGGAATATGACTTATTTTATAATAGAAAAGGATCTAGGGGTTATTAAAAGTTATAAAGCCTAGAGCTATGCGAATTTGAGGATTCGACTCTTCGAATTAATGCAGTCGGTTCAGTATTTAAGCGCCACAACACAAGATGGCGGCGCCTCTGGTTATAAATACGACCGAAGAAGACCGGCCAACTCTGGTCACCTGGCAACAGCTGCTAAGCGCTAACGGTAAACAACATGGCGGCGATGACCTGATGGAAAGCTAGCTTTGGCAGGCATTTACCTTAAACTACGTGAATTTTTTTGAGACCTTGTATTGAATTACGTTGAAAAAAAATGATATGATTCGTGGGAATAAATCTACTGAAATGGAGATTGTATCTAAGCTGAATACACAGTTAAATGAGCTAGCTAGCAGACTTTGCTAACCACAAGTAATAGCGACAGAGTTTGTGAAAAGCAGAGATTGGAGTGTTCTATGGGGAGACGATGGACCGATTGCTGTGATTTTCATTTCTGGATTAAACGAATTAGAATAAGATGCTCATGAGGACGTCTCGGGTTAGTTTTGGGTTTTCAGGGGGAAACAAGAGGATGCTGCAGCTTTGATTACTGTTATTGATCACTGAGGTTGTCTGGTGAGAGGAGATAGAACGCGTGCTGTTCAAATGTCGGACTGGAAGCGCATTTTCGATGAAAACCGAGTGATTCCTCCTCCAAGCCAAACATCCCGGCTAGCACATGGCCCGAGCCAGGCTTTCCAACTTGTGCTTAAACGACTGGACGGACTTCAATTAAACCAGGTACATACACACACATACATACAGGGGCGATTGTAGGGTCAGAGCTTTAGGGGTGCTCAATGAGCCCCACTGCCACCACCGACCCTCTTTTCACACAGAAAACAAAAAATATTATGAAGTATGCTGCTGTAACAGCCTCCATTCTTCCGTTTAAATAACTTTATCATTTTAACATTGATTCAACTAACTCCAAAATCCAGATTTTTTTCAGAACCTTTTCAGAACACCAGCTCAATTGTGAGAGTTCACACAGACAACCCCCTGTAACAAACACAAAACTTTCTTCACTCAGCACGTTTTCCTGACCGTTAACTCCATGTGCCTCCTTTTGTATCAACAGTCATCAGATTGGTTAGATAGAGATTCAACTTTATTGTCATTGAACAAAGTAACAGGTACTTGGACAACAAAATGTAATTCATCTTCTGTAAATTATTTACAAATGCCCATCTATCAAATTAACGATAAACTTTAACAACAGAGACACAGGTACGCAGGTTATTTGTATTTAGTTGGTTATTTATACTGCTGTTTTTGTTTCACGCTCTATCAGTTAATAAACAGAACTGTAAGCGTCTGGCGGAAGAACATTGTAACCGGCGCTACTTCTCTCCGTTTATGACTATGGACGAGTCACCAAGGTCCTTTGCTACTCCACAGCGGCGGCGACCGACCCGCTGGACTAAAATAGTCCGAAAATAAACACTTATTATAGGTGTACCGTGGTGATTCAGGATACTGACTCCAGTAATCACCAATATGGTTTCGGAATTGGAACAACTCTAGGTAAAAGGAAAGAAGTGTGAGACACAGCTTTGGAGCAACTTAGTTGATTCACAACACTACATAACGGGTTCTCGCGCTGAATGACGGTGGTGCTGAGCGGTTCATGAGGAGATGGCACCATTTGCTAAGGGGGGATGTTTTCATTTTCATCCTTAACACATGCATTTTAAACCACAAACTACGGAGTATGTTTTGGAGATTATTTAACCTTGTAGAAGACGAACAAAAACTTTAGAATAACAACATTCCATACTCCAAGTTTTATTGGTGCCTCGCCCATACATACATACATACATCTGGGCTGCCAACTTTTGAGTTCAGCTTAGAGTGAGATTTCTGGGGGCGGGGCTTTGGTTATGGGGAGAGACTTATGGAGGGGCGTGGCTTGGTGTGGAAAAAAATACAAACAAAATTCTTGCATTAGAAGAAGTGTATTAAGTATATATTGATTGTCAAAGTATTTGGTATCTTTACAGAATTTCTTGGGAGATTTACATTACATTTAATTTTTCACAAACATTTTTACAGAAGTAGGATTAACATGTGCTCTATTGTAAGTGCTCAAATATCTGGACATGATTGAGCTGTGATTGATATAAATAAAATCATTTTAATATGGGATGTCGTTGACTTGACATTCTGTTCTTAGAAAACAATAATTAACATTAACTACTAGGCATTTCCAGATATTTATCTGGAAATGCTTTTGTACTGTTTTTATGATGAAATTATGTAAAATAACTGCTCAGTGCTGCAAAACAAACAACTCCGCTAATGCTAACTTAATTCTATATAAACTATATAAGAGCATAGGCCTATTAGTTACTAGCCTAAACTGGACGGAGACACGGCACCCTGTAACTCACTGTCCTGCCTGCATTCACAATTCTCACGGTGCAGATGGGAGGGAGAACGGCTGACTACACAGTTTATGGGAATGAATTGTGTATTTTCCTCACAATTGTCACAAAAAACTCACTACACTGTCTGTCTGGTCTCTCTGCGCGTTGCTTTGCGAGATCACCACTTTGCGAGACCCCCCCCCCCACTACTGCACGAGTCTGCGTGAGAACACACACACACACACACACACACACACACACACACACACACACACACACACACACACACACACACACACACACGTACGTAATAAGCTATAAACAACTATAAAGCGTCATTATGTTATGATATAGGGATGTGGTAGCTTAGTGGTTAAGGTTTTGGACTACATGAGTTCGAATCCCTGGTCTACCAAGCTGCCACTGCTGGGCCCTGAGCAAGGCCCTTAACCCTCAATTGCTCACTTGTATAAATTAAAATAAATTGTAAGTCACTCTGGATAAGGGTTTCTAAATGCCAGAAATGTAAATGATATGACTAGACGATTTAAATATAAACATCTTCGTGTACAAGTTCATGATTACTTTAAACTATTACCAGTGAAGAAACGTACTGTATGTAATTACTTTCTTTGATAGTGTATTGTGTATTGAATGTGTCGTGTTTGACGAACATTTGTAAGTGGCTTTGGTTAAATGTTGGATGTGATGTCAAAAAAAATAAAAACCCTGAGAGTTGCTTGCTAATTTCTGCAATCACAAAATCCTCTAGGCACTGTCTAGTTATTATATTTGTACCCGGCGCTTTGTGTACATGGATGTAAACATAGATGGGCTTGTTTGAGGTGTTAAACCAACAAAAAAACCCCACATCTAATCAGATTCTTATTCAACTTCACTTTAGTTACATTTTTGTGTACAATTCTGTTCTTTCTTAACAAAACAGAATATCTGAGCATGAGCATTAAAGTGAAATGAGTGGAATTGCACCTTCACTTGAAATCAAAGTGTAGACATGTCCGAGGAAAGGAAGCTTGTATGTCTCAGTGTTCAGTGCTCGCAGAACTGAAGCGCTCTCACAGGCAAGAGTCTCATTTCAACCACAATGATGGTGCTCACTATGATACAACTCTTTATTACAGACACAAGACTGTTCATAGTCTTTAATCATATCTTTAAAGATATCTGGTCATGTTGCTTGTGTTGTAAGAAGACGCTATAGCAACTCACACCCACTCACCCACTATAACCTGAAGTCCTGTGTGTTTGATTTGTGTGTAGGTTGAGGAAGTGAGATCTGACAGGCTTGAGCTGCGTGTCACTCTGTTTGACAACAGTCTTCATCGTTTCTTTGGAAGGACATGGAAAAGCAAACTTCATCAGGCCACTAAGCAAAATCAGGAACAACCCAGCAAAGTGCATTTTAATGAGGTAGGAGATTTCATTATTTAAGGGGAAAAATATCTCTCTCTCTCTCTCTCTCTCTCTATCTGTCTATCTATCTATACATTGTTTTTTTTTTCAATGAAATGTACTGTACAGCAGATCAGGATTTTCTAGTTAGATCTAGATGTATTATTTTCTTCTTCTTCTTCTAATAATAATAATAATAATAATAATAATAATAATAAGTGAAAGTGACATGACATACAGCTAAGTATGGTGACCCATACTCAGAATTTGTTCTCTGCATTTAACCCATCCAAAGTGCACACAAACACACAAAGCAATGTGGACACACACCCGGAGCAGTGGGCAGCCATTTATGCTGTGGCGCCCGGGGAGCACTTGGGGGTTCGGTGTCTTGTTCAGTCGTGGCCGACCCGAGACTCGAACCCACAACCTTAGGTTTGAGAGTCAGACTCTCTAACCATTAAGCCATGACTTCATAATAATTACTTATTACTGTTTCTCACTTCGACTTTCTAATGCCAGAGCACTAACCTAAACGTTTTTTATGTTTAAGTAAACCCTATTAGAAGATAAAAAAGCTACACATTTGTGATGTTCAGTCTTCATAAAACTAGTCCTTCATACTTATGCTAGTTTTACACTTCTACTCAGACATAAGAGCAAAAATAAGTGTAAACAATGTGTGCAGTCATAAAGTGCCATAGTGGAAGATTATTGCATATATTCAATACAATAAATTATTAACAGTTGGCAGGTAATAAATGTAATACAGATGATTATTAATAAGCTGATACATACGACATACTGCAGTCCTGCATGGTCACAACACAGTAAAGCATCAGCTCAAAAACCAGTTAAATAAATCCTGGGAAAACGACACTCCTGCATTTTTAATGACTATTACACATAACCAAACTAAAGCTGGAGCTCATTCTGGTCATGTCATCGTCTTTTATGTCTAACAGAAGAGAAGATGAAATATGGATTATTAAATAATGCAGAACTAAGTGGTAAGCCCTGTTTGGGAGAGGTACATTTTAAACTGTCCATTTTTAAGCATATTATAGAAAAAAAAAATCTTTCTTAAAAGATTTTTTCTTAAAAAATCTACTTAATCATTTATAATGGAATGTCTGAGATAATTCCATGTAACAGCATAAAAGCTTTTGCCTTTTTTTTTTTTTAACGTTTGAATTCTCAAATCTGATTGGTCAAAAGGTGTTAATTAATTTTTTGAAAGTATTTGTGCATTACAAGTGCAGATACTGGGAAATACCAATACATCATAACGGACGAGAACACTGCTGCGTAGTAATGAACTCAGTCACTGTAAACAAACTCTTTGTTGGATTTCAACGTTTCTTCATGCATTACCCTATGTAATTATATTTCCTATTCCCATGATGTATTTTCCAACGTTTTATTTACATTTCTCTAAAATGTATATAAAACGTCCTTTCCAAAAACTAACGAATCCCTTGCACAAGAAATTGTGGAGGAATATTAGCTGAAAAAGTGTTCATGCAGCCACAGTTTGAACATCATCCGGAAAGAGTCGACCGTCCGGGTACTTTTGAGATATTCATTTCAACCTACTACAAATTTCAGATACTATTTAGGATGGGTAGTTGGTGAATTTGGGATGCAGTAATGGATCACTTAAAAAAAGATTTGTTCAGCCAGAAGGTGCCATGTGCTAAGCTGTTTAACATCTAGATGTAAATATCAGGAACTGATATCCAAAAAGTTTAGCAAAGGGTACGGCAAAAACAAAAGAGTTGTCCTCGCTATTTCAGTACGTATAGAGGGAACTCTTATAAACTTCTATATAAAGAGGGAACTTCTATATAAAATAGAAGCCATTATTTTGTCACATACATTACAGTACAGTGAAATTCTTTCTTTGCATATCCCAACTTTGGAGGTTGGAATCAGTGCGCAGGTTCAGGCGGGATACAGCGCCCCTGGGTTAGGGGCATTGCTCAAGGGCCCAACGGTGGCAGCTTGGCAGTGCTGGGGCTTGAACCCCGATCCTCTGATCAACAACCCAGAGCCACCACTGCCCACAATGATAGTAAATAAATATTATTTATTCTGATTATTATTTATAATGCCAGAATCTCAGCCAAGTTCCTCTGAGGGATTGAAATAACTAAAAGTCTCCCATTGAAGCTTTTTCATTCCTGACATGCCCAAAACCCAAGTATCTGTGTGAGGTTTATTGTCCAAATCGGGGTCTGAGGGTGAAATCGTGTCTAATCAGAACTACACGTGGCCATCCATTTGCTGCATATCTTCAGCTCTGTGTTTGTCGGCTCAAAACCGAAATCAGAACTCAGCAGCGCTTCTGCAACGAGTTACAGAGGCAGCAGGAGGACGACTGTGTGAGATTGCAGAAGAGCTGTCAGCCATGATGGATGTGTTTTAATATACGCCTCGTAGAAAGACTCCCAACAGAAAGAGTGATTAGGCGAGAAAAAGAGATAGTATTAAAGCAGTGTGTTCCCTATAGCCTGTCTCTAAGCAAGGAAGCCTATGACAAAACAAATGTTTGCGAGACACATTAGAGTTGGTGGATAGAAGTTAATTACACACCCTCAGTGATACAAGCTTGTTTTTGCTACAACTGGAGGTTTAAGTGTGGATCAGAAATATTCAATTCGCACCCTTTACACAGTGTTTTGCATGTGCTAACTTAATCCCCTGTTCAAAATGATCATGCTAGTAATTCTGGCTTGCAGGTTTTGCCCTTATTGCTAAATTCCACTTCATCTGCAACATAATCCATGTGCCGTGAGTCTGATACTCCAGCCTGAGCTTTGTCCGCAGGGTCCAATCTATCTATTCTCCTGACGATTACAGTCTAAAGCCCCTGTCTAATGAGAGTCTGTTGGTTTGCAGAAACTGCTCATGTTTCCACTATGTGACACACTGGCCACATGTGTATCGATTCCGCCTTTTAGACCCTCATGAATCACTGGTTTTCCTAACAAGTGCTTGGAAAAGTGCTCTGTGTTGCAATCATGCTTCAATCCTTTGTGACCAACAGAGGGCACTGTGGTATCAGTGCACAGCTCAGCAGGATTTTGGATTTCTATGGATTACTGAGGGGCTGAACTCCTTCCCTTTGCTCCTTAATGTGTGAAAATAAGCACAGTAATTCAGCTGAGCCGCCTGTAGGCAAACTGCGTAATGGCCGCGTCAATAGAAAGCAGACCATTCCTAGAAGCCTGCTGCTTTTTTTTTCTTTAAAAAAAAAAAGGTTAGAACTTCCGGTGGAGAACTTCAAATAGTTGTTGTCTTTCACATGCATTTATCCTCCTTAGGCTTGTCACACAAAGCTGAATCATATCGCCTGTTTTACTCGTCTGATGGCGTGAAAGGTTTCTCCAGGCTCCAGTTTTTTTCTGTCACGTCTTTTTCAACCTGCTCTCTATCCATCGATTACCACTGATTACAACAAGCAGTAAATTTCTGCAAGTTTCCCTGTACACTAAACAAATATGTGGTCGGTAACATATTACTTCTATTTTGCATTAAGTTTCTCATGATGTTATGGTTTATACTAAACCTAATTTTAATAAGTTTCTAGATTGAATTACGTCGAGCGAGCGTGATCAATTCATATAGTATTAACGTAATCAAATTACATTATGGGGCCTAGTGAAGATGTTGGCACTGTCAGGAATTACAGTATTAAACAACAACAACAAAAACTACAGTATTAGATTAAACTACAGTATTAAATTAAAAGCAGTAATGTGGCTGTAATATGGTTCGATCCTCAGTTCTGGTGAGACAACAAAGACCACCTTTATTATTATTTTTTTTTACGTACACAAAAATAAATAAATAAATAAATAAAGATATATATATATATATAATTTCGTACTGACATAATTCAGTACAGTCACATGGATCTGAGGTATGCATTTTCAGTAATTAAATAGAAAGAGTCTTTTTGTGTGTACAGAAAGGAAGACGCACAGACTTGAATCTTACTTTTAATTGAAGCTTAAGGGCAGGCTTAATGTTGAAAAGTGTGAAGCAAAAGTTTCAAACGATCATCTGTAAAATGCAGATCTGAATTTACAACCATAACATTCTGCATTCAACACTAAAGATTTCTGGATGAAGGGAATTTTAAATGATCTTAAATGACGTTTTAAATACTCCATATTAGGGATGTAAGCGAATACGAATACACTGTAAAATCTTAGCAACTGAACAAAATCTTGAATATAGATCTAATGTTATCTGTTATAAGATGATGGTTATCCAAATGTAAGAGCAATAAACATATTTCTTATCCGAAGTCCATGATCCTTACACCAATACAACATTTAACTGACTGTATATTACAATCACACCCCCAGTGTCACCCATATGAGGATGGGTTCCCCCTTGAGTCCGGTTCCTCTCAAGATTTATTCCTTTACCAATTTAAGGGAGTTTTTCCTTGCCACTGCTGCCTGAGTCATCTCAGACTTGCTCATAGGGGAATAAATACATACACACTGTGAACTATATACATCTAATAATAATCTAGAATTTTTATTCTGTCAATTCTTTTACTTTTATTATTTATTTCCTTTATCATTAATTATGTTTACCTTCTGCTCTATGTTTATGTTCTGTAAAGCTGCTTTGAGACAATATCAATTGTAAAAAGCGCTATACAAATAAACTTGAATTGAATTAAATATATAAATGTATTTCTGTATATCTCCTATCTTTTTTTTTTTTTGTCCTGTTGACTATTATTTTGTTTCTTTCTAGAAATAGAAACAGACTTCTGCTATTTGGAATTAGTAGAAATTTCTAGAAATAGGTTTTAACTATCTAATACTTGGTTTGATATAAAATGTGTAAAATGGGGATGTGGTTAAGATGTTGGGCTAGTAATTGGAAGGTTGTGAGTTTAATTCCTACGTTGACCAAGCTGTCACTTCTGGGCCCCTGAGCAAGGCCCTTAACCCTCAATTGCTCATTTGTATAAAAATGAGATAAGGGCATCTGCCTCTGGATAAGGGCATCTGCTACTGTAAATGTAAAAGCAAATACTAGGTACATTTGACTATATTCATGACTTTTTCATTTGCTAAGGTACCAATTTTTTGCAGTGTACAATATTCATAATAGATGCAGATACAAACTTGGCTAAGGTTTATAAAACATCTAGGACATGAAGTTTTGGACATGATATTTTTTATTTATTTTTGGTCCGCAGGCACATCCTAAAAACTGGAGTTATTTTCACATTTTCACACACATTCTGGTGTGTATGTCTTCTGGCCTGAAAAACACTGGTGTGGCGCTTCGAACACAAATCACCATTATGTTGTGCGGAGCCTCGTGTGTTTGCCTGCTGCTGATCCTTTCATGTTCTTCTCCCTTCCGCTTGTCAATACACACTTGGACAGCAAAGCTTAACCCATATGACAAAATCCATAGATCTGGCTCATGTGCTATTGGGAGCACTTTGTGTCCGCAGTAAGTCTCCATATTCCTCCATGCAAGCTGGAGAACTAACTTCAATTATATATGTGCTGGATCGGCAAACTTTTGACACGATCAATAATTCAGCCCCCGGGAGAGAAAACATCCCTCAGAGCAGCTGCTCCATAAAGGTCTTCTCTTGGGCACACAGCACAAAACCAGGGTGCAGAAACCTCCACAGGACATCACAATCAAAGATGAATCCAGCAAGAGAAAGAAGGATGAAGATGGAATCTGCATTCCGGATCTCCGTATCATCTCTTGATGATGACCTTCAGCTTTTCTCTGTCCTTCTCTGTGTCTTTTCTTATCGCCTGCTTCACTTATGCTCCAAGCAGCATTGTGTGGCTTTTGTGTGGGTGTGTTCGTGCTTATCTGAATAAACCTGATTGTTCTCTTGCTGAATCCGGGATGCTGGGAAGAATAGAGGATAAATTGCATTGCCAGCAGATTGTACCGTACACCTCACTCCGCTTCCTTCCTCAGTCGGTGGCCCCATTTAAGGATTATGAGATCGAGAGAGTTTGTCTCGCTGTATTTGTTTCCTCTCCCCATGTTCCCTCTGTATTTGGTGAAGCTCAGTGTCAGCCAGGCTTCTCTGGGCAGGAGAAAATAAAGATTGTTCTGCGTTCTTAACATTTTTAATACGTGAAAAGAGTACTGGATTTGTTTAATGTATGTTGGAGTAGAAAGGAGAGGATTTCATTTATTTATTTATTCTTCTTCAGTAAGCTATTTATGCTGGTAAGGGTCATGGGGGATCTGAAGCCTGTCCCTGGAACACGTGTGAGATGGGAATACACCTTGTATAGAAAGCCAGATCATCAGAGGGCACCATGCTCTCTCTCTCTCTCTCTCTCTCTCTCTCTCTCTCTCTCTCTCTCTCTCTCTTTCAAAAAATATTCACATGCTGTTCACACCTACAGGAAATTTATAGCTCTTCTCACCTCTGTGTGTGTGTGTGAGTAGTAAAGCACTACTTGAGATTTAAATAAATGGTTTGGAAACTAAACCAGAAATTTCTATTATTCACCATTAAAATGCGTGTCGTGAACTGTAATGCACAGGACACACCGTAAATGTGTAAATGGTAGCACGAGTGCCTGAAAACCAGTATTACCATATCTGAACATTTTTTTTAAGGAAAATAAAGAGGAGCCTCCACTTAGATTTTCACTTAACTGCTTCCCACTCACCCAAACACAGGCAGAGGTGCCAATAATTTAGTCTTTATTGAAAATGCAGAGGCGTTTAAGTGCAAACTGAACCAGATGGTGTTAAAAAAAAAAAAAAAAAAAAGGACTCTGTTTGTGTGGGGTCTTAGGTAGTGTGTTGGGTTGCATTGTGTTAAAGCCTATTTAGGGCGCATTAGGAAGTGAATAGGAATCCATTTGGGAGTTGCCTTAACTACAAGATGGAGCGCTTTAATTGGTTCATGTGGGAGAAATGTTAGATCAGGTTAAATAGTGATAAGAAAACATTACTCTGGGTAAATAGATAAAGATGAATCTGAGCCATTAACTCGCTGTTCAACACAACCTTAATTATTTAAATTGCTGGCTACTTTAAAAGGACTTTTTGGGAAAGATTGAGACACTTTGATGGAGAAGCAATTCCAACCAAAGGCATAAATCAGGGTGTTTTTGCGATTGTCATCCCTGACCAATCAGTGGTCTACGCTGTTTTTAGCACAGTGTGGCCCATGTGCTAGCTGGGCAAGAAGTAGAACCAAATTCAGAAGTACAGCATAACTTACTTGGCCGAGGAACTCGTTGCCTGAAGGGTTTATGGGCAAGTGGCCTGGCCGCGTCATGTCACACTACTGTGGAGACGTAATATTAGAGTAGCTAATCTACCTACTGGCATGTTTTCCAGACGCACAATGAAACTGGAGAAACTGGAGGAAATCTACATGGACATAAAGAGAACAGTAGACCGACCATACTTTCCCTGTTCTCAGTGTAGTTGGAGATCAGAAATTCCGAGTCATGAGCTTTATCTGAGCATAACATTAGGTCCTGTGACTGTTAATGTTACCCTGCAATAATTGTGTTACAATTTATTAACCACATCTGAGTTCAAAAGTTTGACACTATGCATCATGATAAACAATTTTCAAACCTTTGGTGCACCCCAATTTGCAGACGTATGCACTATATAGTATATAGCGGGCATCACCAAATGGCGGACCGCGGTCCGGATTCGGACCGAGTGATGGGTCTGCCCGGACCCGTTAAAATTCTAATATTATCATATTAAGCATCTCCTTATTATAATCTAAAATTATAAGATTATCAGCTCTTTGATATTAATAAAAAGAGAAATCTTTCGTTCATGTGCAGTTAATCTAGTTATTACGACAAGAGCATCATCAAAAGCCAAGCCGAGTACATTGTTTCTGTTTTTGCATCATTTGGAATACAGCTCTTGTCTAAGCTAATGATCACTGTATGGACCAGTAACAAGCTAGGTTTGCTAACCAACAAAGATTTTGTTTTGCCGAACTATCTCAGTTTATGTCCTCTAAAACAAGTATGTAATATTAGATGTAAATTAGAAGTTCCACATGAGCAGGGCTTTAGCCTGTGTTCAATTTAGTTTCTTTTCAAGTTGCTTTACACGCCACTTTATAACACTTTACCAATATCAAAACTACACGCCAGACCTTCTCTTGTGCCTACGGTTGTGGAATGAAGAAGTATCCATGATTGTCTTGTATCTTATATTAACACAGGGACCCCAGCCTTGTGTCCAGAGTCCCTGATGATAGGGTGCAGTTTATCTGGGATGCTATGTAGGACAAGCTGTACGGAAAATGAATGGGATGGATGAATCTGACATATGTACCTGATTTATAGATATCTCTTTTGCGTTATGAAGTGTTTTGTTCCTCTTTTTTTTCCTAACAAAAACAGAAACCTGTAGATTAGTGTGTTTACAATTTTGCGTTGTAGCAAGCTCAATGAAACGGTTGCCTCCTGTCACTGTAGATGAGGCACCAGGTGCGTGCGTGTGAGCGTATTTGCGAGTGTGCATGCGAGTGTGTGTGTGTGTGTGTGCACGAGCGAGCGAGAGAGAGAGAGAGTGTGTGTGTGTGTGTGTGTGTGTGTGTGCCCTCGAGCGCGAGTGTGCTGATGCTTAGTAATGGCCCGAGTTGGGGCAAGCGCTCAGGCAGTCAGCACTTTTTCTGTATCATTAACCTGGGGCTTCATCAGACTTTTCTGTCTCGAGCATTCACTCTCAGGCTATCCGCAGACCAAAACTGGATCATATATTATTATTTAAAAGCCAGGTACATTTTTTTTTGTGCAAAAGTATTAACACTCACGTACAGTACATTAAAATGCCATTTAGGCTACTTAGGCATCTGGATTATAACTTTCACAACCGTGAACTAGATGCTGTTTCTCAGCATTCATATACACGTATAGTCATAATAGCTTTAGTACTTATTTGACCTAGGTCAGAGAGGGGTAACCGTGTAAAGCTTTTTTTTTTTTAAATAAAAGTTTGAATATGCAGCTTTTCAAAACGAAACCCTACTATCCTCTGAATAGTGCTCATTCAGCCGTAACGTTCTGCACATGGCACTCTAGGTTATTTCTGCATTATATCTCAAGTTCTTGGCGTTTGGTATACCATTTGATCAGGAATTGACAAAGGAGTGCGGAGTTTCCTGTTTGCACGTCTGATGTGATCTGAAGTGCGTATGATGTTGTATACAGGACAAGGCCATGTTTTTGATTTCAACACCACAAAGCGCAAACCTCTTCAATTCCTGATAAAATAAACAAAACCAAGGTCTAAGCTTTCAAGGCCTCAGGCATGCAAACAGAAAAACCAAAGGCAGAGTAAATACGAGCCTGCAGCAGTAAACAGAGCTCCTCACAAAGCAATCAGAGCCATGCTGCTTTCAAACACACACACACACACACACACACACACACACACACACACACACACACACACACACACACACACACACACACACCGTTTATTCAAAATGTGGATTTTATCAGTTATTTGCTTTGTGCATCTGTGGTTTTGATAATGTCATATGTGTCTGTGTTCAGTTTGTTGATTCTTTGTTCCTAGTGAATAGAATAACAATGACATGGAAAAAGATTTACAAATCTATCAATAATCCTATCATTATGCATTCAGCAAGTAATGATTAAAACATGATGAGGCATGCTATTATAGGAAAGTAATCAGCAACCCAGAAGTTTATTGTTGTCCTTTAACACAACCTCTCGAAGTGTTATTCTTCTTATTAATACGATTCATGAACGTCTCTTTGTACTTTATATCCATTTATAGTTGCAGCTAATAATGTGAAAGAAGTGCACAACTCCATGCCCTGTGCGTGGAGTGCAAATGTTCTCCCTGTACATCTCTGGTTTCCTCTGGGTACTTCTGTACAAAAACGCTTGCAGTATGCCCGATCGACTTCACCTTATTGACTGTAGTGTGTTAATGGACATGTGAATGGGTTAACATGTCCATTAACACACTACGGTCAATATGGTGAAGTGTGTTAATGGACATGTGAATGGGTTAACACCCCACCCAAGGTGTCACCCACCTTGTGCCCTAAGTCCTGTGGGATAGATTCCAGTTTTCTTGGGACCCTGTGCAGGATAAGCAGGACAGAATGGAAGTTTATGCTTATTATTCCTGTTGTTAATTCAGCTTGTCATTTTCGAATGAACTGGGAAAACCTGAAGACTTTACTTGTGGTGGAAGCCTGATACTGAGACTGATACTGGAGACTCCTTCCATAGCCTAAATATCAATCTTCTTCTTCTCCTCCTTCTCCTTCTTCTCCTTCTCCTTCTCATCCTTCTGCCACATTAATACATAAAATATTAGAACAGGAACATTACTATAAACCTTTGTTTTGATGTTACAGCCCTGATCGGTCTAACCACCTTCCGACCAATCTTGTCCTCATAACATTTTATGACCTTGAAAAGAAAATTTGCTGAATCATATTCAAATGAAACTCACTAATATTTCAGCCTTATTTAACTGAACCTTGAGCAAATACTCATTTCAGATCAACAAACCTTACGAATGGAACACGATTGATCCTTGAGTGCATAAAGACTATTGAGATGCTTGCAAAAGAAGGGTTATTGTACTAGTCAATAAAACACGGTGAATAGGACGGACCCTACAGTGGGTATTATCAATAATAAGAAAGAGCTTGCTGTGTATTGTGCAGCTTCTACACAACTATAGAAAGACCTTGTTGCATTTCGGTACATAATGTGCCAGACACAAATGCCTAGTATTTTTATTACACATGTCATTTATATTTTTATTACAGTCTTTAAATAGACTGTTAATAATAATGTAATGACCATTAAACCATTAAAAAGAAAGAAAGAAAGGAACGTGTCAGATGAATTTGGCATTGCTGTTAGGTTAAGTAAGTTTATCTCTAGGTTAGACAGAGCAGAGTTATATGCAATAAATGGTGGCAGATTTGTTTGTAGTGGAAGAAGGTGGAGCTACGAGGTGCTGATGCTGGGTGAGATGTACATCATTAGGGTTTACTTACAACAGGAGACAATGTAAAAGATTTCAAGAAGAAAAAGTGTGCATGTGTATATATAATGCCATTTTACAAAATCTGTTTGTTTAGGATATATATCGCCTGGGGTTAAGCAGTTTATTAGAGGTAAAATGTGGTAGAACTGCACAGTCCATAAAAAATTGCTGAACAAATTCATGGCTAAAGTTTCAGAGGTCAGATGAGAGTGGTAGACTGGCTTGAGCTGACAGTAAGACACCGGTATTCTCAGTTAAATCAAATAACCACGTGGTGAGCAGAAAAGCTTCTCAGAACATGCAAAGCCATTTAAACTTGGCATGGATAAAATACAGCAGCAGAAATCCTCATTAGGTTCCAATACTGACAATAATCTGAGGCTCAGTTGATCACAGCTGGGTAGTTGAAAATCGGAATAATGCTCTGATGAATCTAGATTTCTGTGGAGACATCCAGAGGGTTAGAACTGGGTGTTAACAGATTTAATTCAGGGGACAAACTGTCTTGTATAAACTGTTCAGGCTGGTGGTTGCATGCATGCATCTCTTTATGGGCACAAATGAACTTATAAGGGCTACTTATGTGATGCTAATATAACAAAAAAAAAGAAGGTTATCTCAATCTGGTGATGAGTTCAGCAGGCTCACACTGGCCTCATAGTTATCAGATCGGATTTTATTAGAGCGTGGTAGAATGAGAGATTTGCAGCATGAATGTGCAGTTTAAAACAAAACTGCAGCAATTATGTGATGCAATGGAGCAACAATCCTTACCATGCTCCCATAATCTGATAAGGCCTTACATCTGTGGGTAAAAATGAGATTTTGAGAGTTCAGTGGTGTATAAAATCTACTAGGGTCCAGTAGCTTATGTGAGTGCAGTAACAGGCCTGAATGCTTGCTCTGATGGCCATTTTACTAGCATGGTCTTGGTCCATGTGTCCTTTAAGTTAATCGTCACTGCAAATCAATACAGACTTCTTCTGACCGAATACCTTTATCTTGTCCTGATGGGAGTGGCGTCCTCCAGAATGGCCCAGCCCACATGCACATGGCTCCATGACTTACTGAATGCTTCGCTGAGGATGATAATATACCAGTAATATGCTATGAACCTCACGCACATCGGATTTCAACCCTATTAAACATCAGTAGTATGAGATGTTGGACTGAAGTGTTAAACAGCGCTCTCTAGCACCATTATGAAAACACACACGTGTACAGGAGGATGAAGGGCCATGTCGTGTTCTGTTGTCTTCCCTTTATGTGTCATTAGCATACTGTTTTTACTAAAACTCAAACACCGTGTAGTCCAACATGCCCTTCTTTGCTTTAATTACCCTGTCACCAAGAGTACAGCTATCCACTAATCTCTCTCTCTCTCTCTCTCTCTCTCTCTCTCTCTCTCTCTCTCTCTCTCTCTCTCTCTCTCTCTCTCTCTCTCTCTCTCTCTCACTGCAATAGCAAAAGTGCCTCTGCTGCACTAGATGACATTTTAATATGTCCCCATTAGTATGCTGTGCTGCAGCTTTTTTAATGCTTTCACCCACTGAATGATTTGTTGATAGCTTTGTTATGAAAAGTATTTTCATTTAAAACATATGCCATCACTGACAGTTTTTCAAAGCCATTTGGTTACCTATGATGGGTGGATTAGTGGCATTAAGAAGGCTTTCTCACTGGCAGTTTAGTTTGAAACGGAGCACGGTTTGCATGAGAATTGATTATGCAGACGGAGAAGCGGGCCATGGTACCAAACCCGAGACTACTTGTAGGAGGAGGTGTGAGTTCGGCTGAGCTGAAACTTTGCTGAGATTCCTGTAAATGTAAATGCAGCTCGCTCTCAGGTCCACACTTGTTCGGGAAGTAAAGCAACCTGCGTATGTATTTTTTTAAATTTATGCCGATAATAACTACATTCATTTCCACAGCACGTGTGTACCAGGAGCAACAGGGGAACATGATAGGACAGGGTGAAGAGATAAGGTGCCTTACTCACATAGTCCTGTTTTGTTCTTCATGTGTTTTTGTGGAGAAGTAAGACGAACGCAAATGCACCGGGTTCAATCGAATCAAATGAGTCTGAAACCAAACCAGGAACGTTGTGACGGGACACGACGATGACTGATGATTCATTTTTTTTATGCAGTTATTCCTTAATTAACTCTTTTCGCCAGTAGACTGATGTTCCATTAAACCAGCAGAATGGAAATTAACCTATAGGACATTTTCAAATAGGATAAAAAATGAATTTCTGTGTCCCCAAAATGCTAATATAAAATTAGACAAGACACTGTTGGCTTTCCAGGTGAGATGTTTTTTACATTTGTTGGGATAACAGTACACAGAATATCTGTGGCTAAATATAGCACCTTCAAATTTCAAATGCTTATGAACAAGCACTCGGGGCATCTTAGAATTGGGTTTGATTCACCATTTACTCTGAAGATTATGTGTGTGTGTTTTATGGGGGAAACTAATTCATTTTTTATTTTCATTTTTTTTTGGAACTTTTACGAATATCTTGCCCCTAGTTGGCTAGGTAAAAACAGAAATATTTATAAAGACTACAAATTCTAAAAGCCTTACGTGTCTATTTTCATATGAGCCATTAATCACCACCATGGAGTGTGACATGACAGACATTCGATGCTAAATATGGATACAACCAAATGAGAACTTTATTTTTGGCTTCTGGATAAAAAGAGTTAAAATGCATTATAAACTGTTGGAGATGTCTATAAATAAAGCCATTTTATCATTGTATAATGTGTGCATTTGAAATTATTTTTAACAAACCGAGCAATATGCAGGGTTTGGGCATACGAAGCTGTGAGCAATGTTACTGCAGTCACAACCTCTTTTTCTTGCTGTCCACGATGTACTCATACTTGGAAATCAAAAATCATTTAAAACTTTTAATCTTAAAGCATCAGAATTAAAAAGCTGTATGCAATGATTGTCTTTGCAAGCTCCTCGTTCTGCCATATCATCACCGTGGATCAGATGACATGGGACCTGTATAGAAATGAAGATCTTTTAATTTGAAGCTGTCAAATTTCATATCATTTGAAAAGTTAAGATTGGTGAAAACCTTTACAGGCAGTCAAACCTCACAGCTCGATATCTGAGCAAATCCGATTATATACAGTATTTGACCTGGTGTAATATCATCAGAGCAGCTGTTCCAGTTGTGCATCTGCGCCAATACATCTGTATGCCCTGGGCAGTTTCGGTTGAAGCCATAGGTGGCACAGATGCTGGGATTGATGCTTGAAGCATTGCAGGTTAGATATCTGCTTCAAACTAGATCGACTAAGGTGCGAAGACGTTTCTCATGTCACTGAGTTCCAAAGTCCAGACGCGTGACCGACTGAAGATTTAAGAAGCCCCGATTATACTGTAGCATCGTCATACTATCATGTTTTCAGCTTTATACAAACGGCATCGCAACAACAATGAAGGCATGTTGGAATCCACAGTTTGTAGATAACCAATGGCATTAGATTCATTGGAGAAATTTTGTCAACACTAGTGATGTTTTCTACACAGACACGTGCACACAGACTACTTACAGGTTTATTAAAGCAAACAACAAAACATGATGCAAATGCAGAGAGAGGTGTTTGAAATGAGTTTTTAAAATGAGCAAGTCTAAAGCGGATTGCAGATCCCTGTAGTGGACATTTGGCTTTCTACAATAACTCATAGTCTTAGAGCTGCAGCATTATACCAGATAAGTAATGAAGTGAATACAAGGAGCTTAGCTTTATTTATTTATTTATTTATTTATTTATTTATTTGCAGTAGTTTGTCGGGTGTAACTCCGTGTCACGTTGAGTTAAAATCAGTTTTAATTTAATTTAAAGACTATTCAATTTTCTAGAAAGAAAAGCAACGTGCTCCTGCTTCAGTAATGTTGTTAGTCTTCAGCTTGTTCGACATTCGTTCATTCAGTCATTCATTCATTTATGCATTTATTCATTCATTCTGAGCGGCTCCGTTTGACAGGTCCAATCACCTAATTCAATGTTTGGCAGTGACACACGCACCACTGAATTTCTCAACTCTATAAGTAGAACAAGATGGATAAGAGACTTTCCGATCTAGTTTAATGACTCGAAGGGGGAAAGAAATGAAGCTTGTTTAAAAAATACTTCAAATGAAAAAAATCGTAATTTAAAAAAAAAAAAAAAACCATTAAACCTAAAGACTGTTTCTTTATATAAAAAAAGTGAATTAAAGTGAATTATTTTTGTTTTTTATACCTGAACATTTTACCAGTGTAAAGACTCCACCATCAGCTACTAACTAGCAGCTAATCATTTTAAGAACTAGCCCTCGAAACTCCTGCTCTCTCATATTTAATAAACTCAACAAAAGCAATCGTTAAGGTTGTTGTAACATTAACACATAACTGATTTGAAATAATAAAACACCGCACTTACCCTACAGACATTTTATGAACATTAATAAAAGCGAGTGGCATTTTTTTTGCCTGTAATATTATTAATGACAGAATAATTGCAGCAGTTATTATATGCTAAAACTTCAGCATGAGGGTTTAGTAGAACCGCAGCAGCATTGACAGTGACTCTGTAACTTTCACATTTCACACTGCTCGTACTTTAATCCGGGGTTAACAGTTAATCCTGGCTATTCATAATCGGATGCTTCACACTGTACATTCGTAAACCTTGGGTTAATCTTCCTATTTGCATATTTACAGCCACGATTTGATAAATACAGCACAATACTGCTTAAAATAACAGCTTTTCTCATAAAGAACAGTTCTGTTTACTTCTGTTGAGGTTAAGGTTATTGTATTATTTATCAGGGTTCAAGCCCAACACTGCCAAGCTGCTTCTGTTGGGCACCTTGAGCAAGGCCTTTACCCCTCCCTGCTTCAGGGGTGCTGTATCATGGCTGACCCTGCACTCTGACCCCAACCTCCAAAGTTGGGATACACAAAGAAAAAAAATTGTGCTGTAATGTATATGTGACAAGCAAATGTTTCTATATACAGTATATCTATCGATTGTATTTCTGAGCAGGTTTTATCTTTCACAGCTTTCTAATATTCTTTTGACCAGACGTGCACCTCTGTTATGTTTAGTGTTTTGGTGCCGTCGAGTGTTGCTGCATCTATTTTGAGGTGTTGAATTGGCCGCCAAATTCCCCAAAACTTAATCCTGAAAAGCGTCTGTGGGATATGATGAACAAACAAGTCCGATCCATGGAGGCCACACCTTGTAACTTACAGGACTTAAAGGATCTGTTGCTAACATCTTGGTGCCAGATACCACAGACCACCTTCAGGGGTCTAGTGGACTCCATGCCTCAACGAGTCAGGGCTGTTTTAACAGCAAAAGTGGGACCAACACAATTTTAGGAAGGTGGTCATAACGTTACATCCTGATGGGGTGTCTAGCTGTAACGTCATCTGTAAAGTCAACACCTCATCATTTCACACTGTACACGATTTGCACCACAATGCGGGGCTAACACTGCAAAAGTGCTACTAATCCTGCTTCAGAGTGTCAGTGTTTCATAACCCTGGGTAATAAGAGGTGCTCTACCCTGCTTTTACATTACACATGAGATATGCAGTTAAATGTGGGGTTTAGAATGAAGATAACTCGGAGTTTAGTGCACTGTGTAAAGCCCTAAGGAATAAAGCACTTTAGGACATGCATATGCCATATCATTGTTTAATTTCCTATATTATTATCCCCAGTTAGGTTTTATTTCTTACATCTCTTATCTGGAATAAAATAGTGTTTCCTCTCTGTTTTTATTTTCTTATTCATTTATTTCTTATTAGTATTATATTTTTTATTTTTTTTAGCACTGATTGCATGCAATGTCCAGCAAAATGTTCAAAGGAGCTTTTACACACACACACACACACACACACACACACACACACACACACACACACACACACAGGATTAGAAAGTGTTGCGGAAAGCACTAATGCTTGACAGGAAGTGACAGGGTTAAGTCTTTCCTGCTTAAACTGGAGACCAAATTACTCCAGTCACCAGGAACCAGTCACTTTTTAACACTTTCATCAACAGTCACTTTATTTTGTTGTTATTGACCTGCAGGAAATAAGCAGGCTCTATATCATTAATAAGAAACAAAAACAAGTTCAGTTTTTTTGGAGAAAAAAAGCTAAATTTTAAACTATGTCAAATGTATGTATTATCTGAGGACGTGTGGGTTAATATCAGTTACAGCAATTGTAAAAAGAGAGAATAAAAAAGGGAGGAGTGCAAATGACATCACATCCTATGATTTCTATTGATCTTTTTTTGTAGAATAATTTATTGCACTTTCTACATGCTGTAATATGATAAATTAAACTTCTTAAGTTCTCTTTCTTTTCACTGCATAAGAAATGATCTATTTTTATATAGAATTGTTTTACATTTTTTATTTTTTTTTTTGTATTTCATTTTTGTATTAAAGTAGAAGTACATAAGTGATGGCTGAAAAGTGACAACATGCTCGGAGATGTTAAAAAAAGAAATAATAAATAAAATCCTTGGCGGTAACAGTGATACCCAGGAGCTGCAGTGTTTTTTCTGTCCTCAAACCTCAAAGCAAAGATTTGCCTCATAGGTTCCTCCAGGTCAATTTAGTTAGAGGCAAACATACGAATCGTTGCACTTTCCTCCAGCAGATATCTAACAGAAACTTAAACTTCAAACCCAGCGTCTGTGGCACCTATTGGGAATGGCTTCAAATGAAACTTTCCACAGCTTACAGATGTCCTGGCACAGATACCCAAGTGGAACAGCTGCTGTGGTTCTGACCCGACTGGTACATAAAGTACTCTACTGGACCTTGCTGATGTTTTTCTGCTCATTAATGATAGATTAATAAGCTTTGCATACTTGTAATTACGCAACCAGCCCTGAGATTTCATCCTTCAAAATGAAGCATCATTAGGCTTGATATGAGGATTATGAGCTCTAGTGTTCATCAGGGAAGTTTAGAACCAAAAGTAGATCAGTAAAGAGGAAAAAATTAAAAAATAAAATAAAAAAAAAGCTTAAACATCCCCAATGGAAAAAGTGTTTGACTGTGTAAAAGCTCACAGCATGGTACCACCACCTCTCATTCACTCTCAGCTTTCATCTAATAAGATTTCTCATCACTGAAATGTATCGAATGATTCCTGGTCATGCAGAACGAGATTATTGTACAAACGAGGTGCGAATCCTCAAATGTCATATCACTGGTGTTTTGTGATTCATCTCGCAGTGAATGAATAATCAGATGTCCAGGATTACCTGATTATTATTTTTTCAATACTTGTAGCCATAAACACTGATTTTGTCTTGTCTTGTTTCCCCCATTTATTTATCTATCTATCTATCTATCTATCTATCTATCTATCTATCTATCTATCTATCTATCTATCTATCTATCTATCTATCTATCTATCTATCTATCTACTTGGACTGACAAAATTACAAACATTATTGATTTCACGCAATAGTTTTTTGAATGGCTTAGTGGGTAGCACATTCGCCTCACACCTCCAGGGTCGGGGTTCGATTCCCGCCTCCGCCTTGTGTGTGCGGAGTTTGCATGTTCTCCCCGTGCCTCGGGGGTTTCCTCTGGGTACTCCGGTTTCCTCCCCCAGTCCAAAGACATGCATGGTAGGTTGATTGGCATCTCTGGGAAATTGTCCGTAGTGTGTGATTGTGTGAGTGAATGAGAGTGTGTGTGTGTGTGCCCTGCGATGGGTTGGCACTCCGTCCAGGGTGTATCCTGCCTCGATGCCCGATGACGCCTGAGATAGGCACAGGCTCCCCGTGACCCGAGAAGTTCGGATAAAGCGGTAGAAAATGAGTGAGTGAGAGAGTTTTTTGAATTTATTTCATTTTATTTTATTTATTTATTTTATTTATTTATTCATTCCTAACTACTTGGATTCTTCTTTTAAACTACAACTAGTGAAGACTCATACAGTATGATTTTGCTTCATATGATGGTCGTGTTCACGTTCGTCGCACGTGGATCTTAAAGGGCTTTGGCTGAATCCGTGTCGTGGTGACGTTCACCTCGAAGATATAAACGTTTGCAAAAATATGCACTATATTCGTTAAAGGTCATACTATATCTATATCAATATATTCCCATTCATATCATCAGCCATCGTATTGTATTTATTTGAAGTATTTTTTTTATATTTTGTCTATTTATTTCCCAAAAAAAAAAAGATTTTTTTTTTTGATGAATGTATCGCTCCTAGTCGGCTACATAAAAACATAAATATTTGAGTGTTTACTTTGATACGAGCTATTAATCACCACTGTGGAGCCTAACATGACAGACATTCAATGCTGAACCTAAACACAATAAAGCAGGTGCAAATTACTTTTTTTTTTCTTCATAAAAATGTAATTGCCTGCACTATCTATATTCAGGTATGTTTATATAAAGTAAAAGGACACTTGCACTATAACATTGTTGTACAATTACAGTTTTTTCCAGCATTGTATAGAGGTGCCTGACTTTTAATCTTTGTGAGCCAGAGTCCAGCTCAGTGTGATGATTTCTCTGCTCATATTGTATGAAATTGGAAAGAGAATTAGAGGCTGCTGAAATCTGACGGGTTCAGCTGAGGTCTAGGTTTGATTGATGCGTCTTGTGTATGTGCCGTGTGTATGCTGGGAAGAAGGTGGAGGCGGGGGGTGGACCTGAAACCAAGTATTAAAGGGCTAATTTCTGTAGGATCTGACATCCTACAGCATCTAGATTAAAGTCGTTTGCAGAGAGAGGATATTCAAAATAAGTTTACTGGTTCAAAATAACTTTTTTGTAGACTGGTGAAAAGCAAAAGAGTCAAAAAACTAACAAGAGTCTATGATACTGGGAAGACTAGTGAATTAAATGACCCTATAGGAGCATGATGACAGATTTATTTATTTATTTATCTATCTTCTCCCTGCTGTTCTGATAGGTTACTTTATTCCAAGGCATCAATCAGGTTCACCCCCTTTTCTGAGTGAAAATATACAACATATACACAATCACTGAATCCCCGAGTCTGCAGCTGCGACTAGATGTCTCCTCTGTAGAATATTGCGAGGTCTCTCAACAAGGCCTTTCCCCAAGTGACGAGTGTGAAACGAGAATCAGATGGAAAAGATACTCAATCGGAGAGCGCTGCTTTTATCTGGGTCTGTCGCACTGAAATGGAAAGTGTCAGAACGGAGGAGAGCGGAGGCAGCATCTGAATAGGAAATTCAGTAGACGATTGACCTCCAGGCAGAGACTGGTAAGAGAGAGGAACCGAGAGGGAGGGATGGAGAAAGAGTGAGAGAGAGGGGGGGGATGGAAAGAGAGGTGGAGGGAGGGAGAGAGAGAGATGGAGGGAGAGAGAGATGGAGGGAGGGAGAGAGAGAGAGATGGATGGAGAGAGAGATGGAGGGAGGGAGAGAGTAGTAGCGAGCTGAGAGGCGAGGGCAATGGAGAGCAGTAGATGGATCGAGAGTGAGCGAAGTTATTGAAGTGTGAGATCGATATTTATTTAGCGATAGAGAGGTAAGAGATAGATTATTATGTAGTATACTATATTTATTTACCTATGTGAGTGAAGAGAAATATATCACATCTTCATTTATATAACTCTTTATTAATTTATATATTTATATATACCCTCTTTCTCTTTCTCTTTTCTCTCCTCTTTCTTCCTGTCTTCTTTTTCTCTCTCTACTTTCGTGCTTTTCTCTCTCTCCCCCTCCTTCTTTCTCGCCTCTCTCTCAATACTTCTCTTTCTTCTACTCTTCTCTCTTTAGTTCTCTCTCGCCTTGTCTTTCGTTCTATCTCTCCCTTTGCTACTTTCTTTCTTTTCTTTCTTGCTCTCTCCCCCCCGCCCCTTCCCCATGGCTTTCTTTCTGTTCTCTTCTTTTGGTCTTGTCTTGCTCCTTGTCTTTCTTTCTTTCTCGCTCTTTCTTTCCCTCTTTCTTCTCTCGTATTGTCCATCGTTCTTTATATGAAATATATATAAATTATTCATTTATATAAATATTAGGAATTATGTGATAGATAGAGAATTTATTAATTTAGAGTTATATATATAATTTATTTATTATATATATACAGACGTATTTATATAAATATTTATATTTATAGATTGATTTATATATAAATGTTTTATTTTATATATATAATTTATTTATTTATAGATATATATATATATTTCTTTAGGATCAAGCTAGATAGATGATGTATGTATAGATAGATAATTTGAGAGAGAGAGAAAGAGATGGAGTGAGGGAAGGAGGGAGAGAGGGAGGGTTGGCAGACTCAATATATCAGCCATGCAATATATAGTTATCTTGAGTCAGGAGTTAGCTCAGGGTGGATGTGGGTGGATTCTGGAAAAATCAGTTGATTTCATCCATAAAGGAACAAATTGAATTTGTTTGGCACTTTGTGTTTTAAAAGTTAAAGTAGCATGAGCCTAGAACACGGCTTCAAGGTTTTATTGTCACAGTATATAACTTACTGTGAAATTCAAAACCTGACATTTTTACATTTACGGCATTTAGCAGACACCCTTATCCAGAGTGACTTACAACTGAGCAACTGAGGGTTAAGGGCCTTGCTCAGGGGCCCAGCAATGGTAGCTTGGTGGACCTGGTGTTCGAACCTATGACCTTCCGATCAGTAGCCCAACACCTTCACTGCTGAGCTGCCACATCCCTACACATGTTCCTCTTTGCATTTAAATAATGAAATAAAAATAAAGAATAGACCAGAAATAAAAATATTTGCTTGGGACACTATACAGATAAAACTGAATTGAATAAATAGAGGACTGCAACTCTGAAGTCTGACGGTCTGCAGGAAGAAGCTCTTCTAAGCCTCTCAGTTTTAGTTCTCAGACTTTATAACCTCTCGTCTGTTCGCAGCAGTTTGATGATCTGAGCAGCTAGATGCTGCATCATCTGGTATAAATGTCCTGCACAAAGGACAAAGCAGATCTGGATGGACGAATATCCACATTGCCCAGATGTGATTGGGTTTATATTTAATCTGTTCTAACTCATTTTATCTCAGGGACTTTTTCCTTGCACCGTCACCTCTGGCTTGCTTATTAGGGAAAAATCAATAAAATTTTTGAAATGAGAATATATATATATATATATATATATATATATATATATATGTATATGTGTGTGTGTGTTTACTTCCACGTGTCCAAGACAGCAAAATTTTCTGTGGGCGTTGTTCTTTCTTCACTGTCAATCAC